>NC_051335.1:44293101-44593101 GCF_015220235.1 Choloepus didactylus | reverse complement strand
GAGGAAACTTTAAGATATATATATTAAAATAAAAAGTAAAAGATAAAATGTAGGAATTGTACAACACAGTAAACCTATGGTAGATGATGGACTACTGTTAATAGTACAAGACTGTTCTTTCATGAATTGTAACAAATGGAAGATACTAATAAAAGGTGGTAATAATAGGGTGGTATATGAGGAAAAATACACCTAATGTAAATAATGGATGATAAAACTATTTTAATAATCTTTCCTCAACTGTAGAAAAGATAACTACTGTTAAAAAAAATAGTACAATTATAAAAAAACAGTGCTATCATCAATAGTAACAAATGTTCCACACCAATGCAAGGTGTTGGTGGTGAGGTGGTACACAGGAATCCTGCATTTTATGCATGATTACTTTGTAAACTCACTACTTCTCTAATTAAATAAAAAAACTTTCTTCTAGATCCAAGACATTCAAATGCCCTGAGGGGGTGAAGGTCTAACAGGAGAGGGAGGTCAGGAGGGAGTGAGGTTATAAGGGGCTGAAACAGAGTTAGACACCAGAGAGGAGGTCTTGGGAAGAGAGAAGGCTGAAGTTGTATTAAGAGAGGGCTCAATAGATTGGATTTTTTCTGAATCATTTCTTTTCTCAGCTTCTTTGTGCCTGTTATGAAAGCTGCTCATTATAAGTTAGGTATCTTATTTCCTTTTTTGTTCTAAGGCACTATGCAAATACATGAGTCTTAACATGTCCCAAGAGCCCCAAACAGACCACTGTAGTTCAAAATTGTCTTCCTTGAAGCTACTCCATTTAGCCCATAATAAAAGAGGTCTGATGTAGAAGAAGGGAGAAGGGCCTTGTGTTTCCTTAGAACCATCAGCTAATTCTGTTTCTAGAGAACCCCAAAAGGCCAGAGAACTGCAAAAGACCAAAGGAAAATAGAGGTTGTAACTTTAGTCAGAATAGTAGGTTAAACCTTTCAAAATCAAAGCCTGACAGCATGGAATGTGACTCCTGGGGAGGAATCTAAACCCGGCATCGTGGGACGGAGAACATCTTCTTGACCAAAAGGGGGATGTGAAAGGAAATGAAATAATCTACAGTGGCAGAGAGATTCCAAAAGGAGCTGAGAGGTCACTGTGGTGGGCACTCTTACACACAATATAGACAACCCTTTTTAGGTTCTAATGAATTGGAATAGCTAGCAGTAAATACCTGAAACTATCAAACTACAACCCAGAACCCATGAATCTTGAAGACAATTGTATAAAAATGTAGCATATGAGGGCTGACAATGTGATTGGGAAAGCCATAAGGACCACACTCCCCTTTGTCTAGTTTATGGATGGATGAGTAGAAAAATGGGGGAAGGAAAAAAACAAAACAAAACAAAACAAGTCACCCCGTGTTCTTTTTTTACTTTAATTGCTCTTTTTTCACTTTAATTGTTGTTCTTATTGTTTTTGTGTGTGTGGTAATGAAAATGTTCAAAAATTAATTTTGGTGATAAACACACAATAATATAATGGTACTGTGAACAATTGAATGTACGCTTTGTATGACTGCATGGTATGTGACTATATCTGAATAAAAATGAATTGTTTTTAAAAGTTAAAAAAAATTTAAAAAAAATCAAAACCTGAAACTTCCATGCTACAACAAAAGGCTGGATCACAACAGCATGAAAAGGTGGTATTTTATACCTGACCCTTGGGTGGAAGCCTTAGCTTGCTCTGTCCTTTTCTGAAATCTCAGTAGTATCGAGCTCTGGTCCAGACTGGATCTGAGTTACAGCACCAAACTGTCAAGAGCAAAACTAGTTAAAGTGACTCAAATAGAGATTACAGGCTTTATTGGGTTGATGCTCATTGGGGAGCACCTCATCATTAGGTAACTCCCCCAGCTAAATTAAGATTGGGGTTTTTATAAGGTGAGGACAAGAGAGGTATGTGACTGTGGTCTTGTCTCAGGATGCACTTTTCTTTATCTGTAACTCCTGGTAATTGGAGATTGGTTCTGGTTTATCACAGCACTTTCTTGGAATTATTGGTACAATCTCTTTAGCTGCTGTCAGAACCGTTCTTTTGAAAGCTATGTTTGTAATCCTGTGGGGTTGTCTCTTAACTGTCTAATGCTAGTTAAGATTCCTGGAATGGAGAGATAGAAAAGAAAAGAAAAAAGAAAGGAAAACAAGAAGAAAAATAAAGGGAAAGAAGACAAAGTTCCAAGCATGGAAAACTGGGGTCTGTTTTAATTCTTTAACAGTTGACTGTCAGCATCTCACCATTATGTACTCTCCAATCAGATGCACAGATTCCCATATTCAAACTTCAGATTTTCCCTTCAACCTACAGCACAACTCCTAACATCCCAGTGATCTCCCCAAATACTCCTTTGCACCCCAGTTTTGTTGCCCTCATAACTTCTATCCCATCGGCACAGGAGAGGTCATATTTACTTGTTGGAGTAGGGAGCATGAAATCTAGGAAATCTTCACAGAGGTGGCTGCATCTGAGTTGGGCCTTGAGAGATGGGCCAGTCAGGGACTGCAAGACTTTCCAGTAGTGGTAATGGTATGAGTTTGTTCATTCCTCAAATAGAATGTTTGCAAAATGCTTTCTTTGTTTCAGGCATTAATCCTGTCCTCTGTAAGAGTGTGGGCTCTGGGGACAAAGGCGCAAATCTAAGTCTTGCCACTTCCTGGCCATACTAGGTTGGGGATCAGCCATAACATAAGCAGTGAAGGAGGCTGGGTAGGGACTCTGACAAATTGCAGAACAAAAACCCTGTTTTAAGGGGACAACTCCTGCTTGAATGCAGGTGGTACAGCCATGTGGGCCTAGTCAGGTATGATATTCTGATATTTCAAGAAAAGCTGGAATTTTGGATTTTTATGTGAAATAATTTAGTTTTTTAAATACTGGCCACCAAATTTAAAAGAAGAATGTAATCCCAATACATCTCAGAGTGATATGGGCAGAGAATAAAAATGTATTTGTGCCTCCTTCCCCGAAGAACTGGAGAGAAATGTGGAAATGTTGGACTTCTCCACTTGGGTTATTGCTGATTTTCCTGCAAACATTGAGGACTGCCAATTTAGTGGGCCGAGCCCTTAATCTGAGGGCTCTTCCTTGTGAGGCTAGTTGCTGCAAAGGAGAGGCTAAGCCTACTTATAATTGCGCCTAGGAGTCCCCACCAGAGCCTCTTTGTGGCTCAGATGTGGCCCCCTCTCTCACTAAGCCCACTTGGCAGGAGAAATCACTACCCTCTCCCCCTACGTGGGACGTGACTCCCAGAGGTGTGAATCCCCCTGACAATGTGGGAAATGACTCCTGGAGATGAGCCTGGACCCAGTACTGTGGGATTGGGAGGATCTTCTTGACCAAAAGGGGGAAGAGAGATGGAACAAAATGAGATTCCAGTGGTTGAGAGATTTCAAGTGGAGTCGAGAGGTTACTCTGGAGGGCATTCTAATGTGCTATATAGGTATCACTTTTTTTTTTTAGCTTCATTTTATTGAGATATATTCACATACCATGCAGTCATACAAAACAAATCATACATTCGATTGTTCACAGTACCATTACATAGTTGTACATTCATCACCAAAATCAATCCTCAACACCCTCATTACCACACACACAAAAATAAACCAGAATAATAATTAAAGTGAAAAGAGCAATTAAAGTAAAAAAGAACACTGGGTGCCCTTGTCTGCTTGTTTGTTTGTTTGTTTCCTTCCCCCACCTTTCCACTCATCCATCCACAAACAGAAAGATCTTTTAAGGTCTTCTAAGCTGTTTTAAAGATTTTGGCTTTTACTCTGGGAGAAATTGGGAAGTATTGGAGGATTTGAACAAAAGTGATATGTGATCTGACT
Source organism: Choloepus didactylus (assembly GCF_015220235.1). Classification (NCBI taxonomy): domain Eukaryota; kingdom Metazoa; phylum Chordata; class Mammalia; order Pilosa; family Megalonychidae; genus Choloepus; species Choloepus didactylus. The sequence continues at coordinate 44,589,250 of NC_051335.1, read as the reverse complement.
TACATCACTCTGGCTGCTGTAATGAGAATAGACTGTAAGAGGGCAAGGGTGGAAGCAGGGAGGTCAGTTAGGAAGCTATTGCAATGATTCAGGCAATTGCTGCTGGTGGTTTAGACTAGGATGGTAGCAGTGAAGGTGGGGGGAAAGTGGTTGAAATCCGAATATATTTTGAACGTGGAACCAAATGAATTTGCTAATGAGGTAGATGTGGTATGTGAGAAAAGGAGGGGAATCAAGGATGATCCCAAGGCTTTTGGCCTGAGCAAATGGAAGGATAGAGTTCCCATAACTGATATAGCAAGAGACAAAATTATAGAGGCATTAGAAGAAAATGTAGAATAATAGTTCTGTAATCTTGGTTTGGGGATGGCTTTGTTAAGGAAGACATGAAACTCAAAACCTGCAAAGAAAAAAAATTGATACATCTAACTACAACAAAGTGTAAACTGCTTTCTGGTGAAAGACACAAAATTTAACAGAAAAGTGATGGATTGGAAGAAAATACTTATATCATTTGTATAAACCCAAGATTTAATATATTTCTACAATATTGAATGACAGACAACCTGAAAGAAAAGTAGGCCATTACATTTATAAAAAGAGGCTAAACCTCATTACAGAAATATAAATTAAAACAACAGTGAAATACTAGGTTTCACCCATGATGCTAGTAAAAATAAAAGACTGGTACTTTTCATTGTTGACAAAGCTATGGAGAAACGGGAATTCCCATACACCCTTAATGGAGGTGTACACCTGTAAAGAATTTCTAATGGGCAAGTTTGCTGAATCTATCAAAAGTTAAAATGTTCATACCCTTGGACCCAGCAATTCCATTTCTAGGTATCTAATCTACAGAAATAATCACATAATTAGGCAGAGATATAGTGAAAAGGATGTTCATTGCTCCTTTGTTTATAATAGTAAAGAACTGGAAATGACCTAAGAATTCACCAATAGGGGAATGGTTAAATAAGTTATGGTACATCCATACTGTGAAATACCATGCAGTTTTAAAGCGGATAAGGTAGACCCATAGATGTAATTTTACATAGTGACAAAAAGATATTCAAAATGCTTTTTTATGGGGAAAAAGGCAAGTTATGGAACAATATGTATATTGTGATGTCCTTTATGTTTAAAAGAAAACAACTCGTGTGTGTGTGTGTGTGTGTGTGTGTGTGTGTGCATAGAAAAAAGTCTGAGAAAAAGGCTAAGCTCCTGTTGTGAGCATGGCGTGGGTGGGATTATACATGTGTGCAAGTGAATGGGTTCTTTCATTATTTTCTATATATACTTCTTTGTTCTTGGAGCTGTTTTTACAATCAAAATGTATTACTTTTGTAATTTTTAAGTAAAAAAAAAGGAATAAAGTAGATACCACAGACATCTGAAAGTTCCCAAAGAAGAATATTGGGGGTAGTAGCATGTTTGTTACATTACAGTCACACTGTGCCACTGTGTGTTGTGATGGGAGGAACATCTTCTCACACAAGCTATGTGGCCTTGGGAAAGGCACAATGTTTCTGAGCCTCAGTTTTCTTATATAAAACCTAGATAATGCCTGCTTTATTTATTTTATTGGACCTAGTTGAGAAGTTGAGAAGATAAAATGGAAAAGCCATTTGAAAATGATAAATCCCTGTAAAATGCGAAAAGAATACTTCATGTGCTAGTTAATGGCCCACTCTTTTGAGTAAGAGTTGACAACATCAAAATTCATTTTTCTAAGCAGAGAATTTAGATGATATCTTAGAGTTTTTTTTTTTAACAGAATTCTACATGTCCCAGTTAGGTCCTACATAGCAGCAGTATAGGCATTTTACTTAAGTGTTCCTGAATGTTTTGGTTTGTATGAGTGATTCTGGTGCAGATGAGTTTGGGCAATACCCTTAAATCATACCTTCCACCCTGCCCATCTTAGAGCCAACCCTCTTGAACATATCAATGAGCATGGAAGGGAAAGGCTGCTAGAAGGAATCGGGCCTGGTGGAAGCAAAATGGTCCTCTGAGAAGCAGTGGGATATTGACGAGCCTAAGGTAAAATGGGGTTAACCATTTTTGTAAATTGAAATTCATAAAACATTACTTGAACTTGCATCTTTTTCATGTGACTGAAAGCTTGGAAACAATAGATCTTGACAGCATTTTTCAGGTGGATGATTTAATGTGAGTAAAGTTTAGTTAAGGTGAGGACCAGATCTTAGATGGCTGGAGATCCAGATTAAGGACTTTGGACTTGATGAAAGAGTCTATACAGGGTGTTATTGAAGATGCCATGGAAATAGCAGGACTTAGCATGTGAGAAGAGCCAAAGAGGATCTTAGGTTTCTCAGGGTAACTTAAGCATGAGAGGAACTCTGATGGAAATTCATGTTCACATCAAAGTTGCTTATCTGTGCAGCTTCCCATGCCTTTGTAGTGAACCCCCTTTCCAAGGAAACCCCATAGCACCTACTTAGTAATCTAATTTTGCAAAAATTCCCACTCATCCAGTGGAAGTCTTAGAGCATTTATTCACTAACCTGATTTTGCAAAATTAGATTAGTCAGTAAATGCTGTAAGTTATCTAAGCTTAGAGGGGCATAAGCATGCAATGAATTCTACTGACAATTTTGGTGAAGGGAGTGAAAACTGCCAGAGATTCAAAAAAGGATGACATTGTCCAGAGTTTGTTCACATAGAATGAATGCTTTTTTAGCTCATAATCCCTGTGCGCTCCCTGTGAACTCCGTTTCCCTAGCAAACCTTATAGCACCAATTACTAATCTCATTTGTTAGTGAAAGGAGGTTAGTGAATCAATTAACCAATTCTGATCCCAGACTGCTTTGTAGGTAAGTAAAGGATCTCCAAACCACCAAAGATAATTGGAAATGAAGTTTCCTTTTACACTGATGTTGCAAATGTTAGTTTTATGTTTTAATTCAGCCAGGACATTGAGGGAAATTGCAGTCCTGGTTTTTGTTTAAATCAAGTACTTACCTTTATTTTGCTACTTATTCACAGTCCTGTTAATTTAGAAACTTTTTTTTTTTTTACTTTTTTCAATATTTAAATAATGTCTCAATTTAGGATGAGTTCATTCAAAGGAAGAAAACATTTTTTCCTTGACACACACAGAGGCACCTTTATTTTAAGTCTACATTTGCACTGTCCACTAGCTACATAAGGCAATCGAACTTTAAATAATTTTAAAATTAAATTAAATTTATTTTAATTAAAAATTTTTTTTAAATAAATTAAATTAAAACTTTAGTTCCTCAGTTGCACTAGCCACATTTCAAGTGCTGGATTGCCAGTGCAGAGACAGAGTATTTCCATTATCACAGAAAGTTGCATTGGACAGCACTGGGCTACGGGGTGATCTCAGAGGTTTGAGTAACATGCACTAATTGAATTATGTGACATTTTTTAAAAGTTCATCTGGAAATATATTGCTCTTAGCTCTGAAGTGCATTGTCATTATATTAGGGATACAATATATTAGGGATGAGTGATATCTGAAAATTCACCCTTTTGTCGGAATTTAAGGGTTTCAGTAGTATTGTCGTCTTTATAATACTAAGTCTTCAAATCCAAGAACACAGGATGTCTTTCCATTAATTTAGGTCTTCTTTAATTTCTTTCAGTAATGATTTGTAATTTTCAGTGTACAAGTGTTTCACTTTTGTGGTTACGTTTATTCCTACATATTTAGTTCTTTTTGATGCCACTGGAAATGAAATCGTTTTCTTAATTTCCTTTTTGAAGTGTTCATTGGTAATGTATAGAAATACAATTGATTTTTGTGTGTTGATTTTGTATCCTGCAACCTTACTGCATTTGTTTATTGGCTCTAACAGTTTTTTTTTTCGATGAGTCTTTAGGGTTTTCTTCATATAAGGTCATGTCATCTGTGTGCAGAGAAATGTTGCTTCTTCCTTTCCAAATTTGGATGCCTTTTATTTCTGTGTCTTTCCTAATTGCTCTGGCTAAACCTTCCAGTACTATGTTGAATAGAAGTAGTGAAAGTGGAGATCCTTGTCCTGTTTCTAATATTCAGGGGAAAACTTTGTCTTTCACCATTTAGTGTAATGTTAGCTGTAGGTTTTTGTAGATACCCTTTATCATATTGAGAAAGTTTCTTACTATTCCCAGTATGTTGAGTGTTTTTATCATGAAAGGGTGTTAGATTTTGTCACATATTTTTGTATCAATTGAGATCATCATGTGGGTTTTTCCTTCATTCTATTAATGTAGGTATTACGTTGATTGATTATTGTATGCTGAACCGTCCTTGCATTCAGGGATAAATCCCACTTGGTCATGGTGTATTATGCTTTCAATATGATGCTGAATTCGGTTTGCAAGTATTTTGTTGAGGATTTTTGCTTCTATAATAAGAAGAGATACTGGCCTGTAGTTTTATTTTCTTGTGATGTCTTTGCCTGGCTTTGTTGTCAGGGGAGTGCTGGCCTCACAGAACGAGTTAGGACGTGTTTGCTCCAATTCAGTTTTTTGGAAGAGTTCCAGAAGGATTGGTGGTAATCTTTAAATGTTTGGTGGAATTCACCAATGAGGCCATCTTTGTTGGGAGATTTTTGACTACTGATTCAATTTCCTTAGTTCTTACAGATCTATTCACGTTTTCCATTACTTCTTGAGTTGGTTTAGGTAATTTTAGTTATCTAATTTGTTGGCATACAATTGTTCATAGTATTCATTTATAATCCTCTTAATTTCTGTAACATCGGTACTAATGTCCCCACATTCATTTATAATTTTAGTTTTTTGCATCTTCTCTCTTTTTTCTTGTCAGCTGGCTAAAGGTCTGTCAGTTTTACTGATATTTTCAAAGAACCAGCTTTTGGTTTTATTGATCTCAATTGTTTTTTTATTCTCTACTTCATGTATCTCCACTCCAATCTTTATTATTTCCTTTATTCTGTTGACTTTGGGTTTTCTTCACATTTCTTTTTCTAGTTCATTCAGGTGTACAGTTGGGTTGTTGATTTGAGATCTTTCTTATTTTTAGTATAGGTACTTACACCTATAAATGTTCTTTTTAGCAGTGTTTTTGCTGCATCCCATATGTTTCTTTTTTTTTTTTTTAAAGAGTTTCACTTGCAGATGTAATTGCTACATTCTGGATTCCTTTCTTCCTTTTTAAATGCTAGTGGTGTATGCTTTTGTCACTAAGGTGTGACCAGTTCACGAATGCTATCATTATTAGTCCACAACACCTAATTTGGGAAACAGTGATTTTTAAAATAGGTGCTTAGATCAGGAGAGTAACACCTTTCATCAGGAATACAACCAAAATATCTAAGTAAAGTGGGAAATGCTACTCAGTGCTTTTTTTTTTTTTTTTGTAGGGCAAAATGTTAACAATGTTTATCTTGTACAGTTAACATTTTTCATTTATTGTTTGTGTACTTCTGTATCTTCTACTATGTGCATTTACTTTTTTTTTTTAATCTTCATTTTACTGAGATATATTCACATACCACACAGTCATACAAAACAAATCGTACTTTCGATTGTTTACAGTACCATTACATAGTGGTACATTCATCACCCAAATCAATCCCTGACACCTTCATTAGCACACACACAAAAATAACAAGAATAATAATTAGAGTGAAAAAGAGCAATTGAAGTAAAAAAGAACACTGGGTACCTTTCTCTGTTTGTTTCCTTCCCCTATTTTTCTACTCATCCATCCATAAACTAGACAAAGTGGAGTGTGGTCATTATGGCTTTCCCAATCCTACTGTCACCCCTCATAAGCTACATTTTTATACAACTGTCTTCGAGATTCATGGGTTCTGGGTTGTAGTGTGATAGTTTCAGGTATCCACCACCAGCTACCCCAATTCTTTAGAACCTAAAAAGGGTTGTCTAAAGTGTGCATAAGAGTGCCCACTAGAGTGACCTCTCGGCTCCTTTTGGAATCTCTCTGCCACTGAAGCTTATTTCATTTCCTTTCACATCCCCCTTTTGGTCAAGAAGATGTTCTCCGTCCCACGATGCCAGGTCTACATTCCTCCCCGGGAGTCGTATTCCACGTTGCCAGGGAGATTCACTCCCCTGGGTGTCTGATCCCACGTAGGGGGGAGGGCAGTGATTTCACCTTTCAAGTTGGCTTAGCTAGAGAGACAGGGCCACATCTGAGCAACAAAGAGGCATTCGGGAGGAGGCTCTTAGGCACAACCATAGGGAGGCCTAGCCTCTCCTTTGCAGCAACCATCTTCCCAAGGGTAAAACCTGTGGTAGAGGGCTCAATCCATCAAACCACCAGTCCCCTATGTCTGTGGTCATGTTAGCAACCATGGAGGTGGAGTAGGCGAATACCCCTGCATTCTCCACAGGCTCCTCAAGGGGGCACTACATCTTTTTTTTTTTCCTTGTTTTTCTTTTCTTTTTTTATTTTTTTAACTTTCCCTTCTTTTTTAAATCAACTGTATGAAAAAAAAAAGTTAAAAAGAAAACAAACATACAATAAAAGAACATTTCAAAGAGACCATAACAAGGGAGTAAGAAAAAGACAACTAACCTAAGATAACTGCTTAACTTCCAACATGTTCTTACTTTACCCCAAGAAAATTACCTAATATAGCAACATTTCTGTGAACTTGCACCTACTGTATCCATCAGAAATTAAGAGACCATAGTCATTCCTGGGCATCCCCAGAACGTTAAATAGCTTATCTGTTCTTCTTGGATTATTGTTCCCCCTTCCTTAATTGCTCTCTATTGCTAGTTCCCCTACATTCTACATTATAAACCATTTGTTTTACATTTTTCAAAGTTCACATTAGTGGTAGCATATAATATTTCTCTTTTTTGTGCCTGGCTTATTTCGCTCAGCATTATGTCTTCAAGGTTCATCCATGTTGTCATATGTTTCACGAGATCGTTCCTTCTTACTGCTGCATAGTATTCCATCGTGTGTATATACCACATTTTATTTATCTACTCATCTGTTGAAGGACATTTGGGTTGTTTCCATCTTTTGGCAATTGTGAATAATGCTGCTATGAACATTGGCGTGCAGATATCTGTTCGTGTCACTGCTTTCCGATCTTCCAGGTATATACCGAGAAGTGCAATCGCTGGATGGAATGGTAACTCTATATCTAGTTTTCTAAGGAACTGCCAGACTGACTTGCAGAGTGGCTGAACCATTATACAGTCCCACCAACAATGAATAAGAGTTCCAATTTCTCCACATCCCCTCCAGCATTTTTAGTTTCCTGTTTGTTTCATGGCAGCCATTCTAACCGGTGTTAGATGGTATCTCATTGTGGTCTTAATTTGCATCTCTCTAATAGCCAGTGAACCTGAACATTTTTTCATGTGTTTCTTGGCCATTTGTATTTCTTCTTCAGAGAACTGTCTTTTCATAACTTTTGCCCATTTTATAATTGGGCCGACTGTACTACTGTCATTGAGTTGTAGGATTTCTTTATATATGCAAGATATCAGTCTTTTGTCAGATACATGGTTTCCAAAAATTTTTTCCCATTGAGTTGGCTGCCTCTTTACCTTTTTGAGAAATTCCTTTGAGGTGCAGAAACTTCTAAGCTTGAGGAGTTCCCATTTATCTATTTTCTCTTTTGTTGCTTGTGCTTTGGGTGTAAAGTCTAGGAAGTGGCCGCCTAATACAAGGTCTTGAAGATGTTTTCCTACATTATCTTCTAGGAGTTTTATGGTACTTTCTTTTATATTGAGATCTTTGGTCCATTGTGAGTTAATTTTTGTGTAGGGGGTGAGGTAGGGGTCCTCTTTCATTCTTTTGGATATGGATATCCAACTCTCCCAGCCCCATTTGTTGAAAAGACCATTATGACTCAGTTCAGTGACTTTGGGGGCCTTATCAAAGATCAGTCGGCCATAGATCTGAGGGTCTATCTCCGAATTCTTAATTCAATTCCATTGCTCTATATGTCTATCTTTGTGCCAGTACCATGCTGTTTTGGCAACTGTGGCTTTATAATAAGCTTCAAAGTCAGGGAGTGTAAGTCCTCCTACTTCGTTTTTGTTTTTTAGAGTGTCTTTAGCAATTCGAGGCATCTTCCCTTTCCAGATAAATTTGATAACTAGCTTTTCCAAGTCTGCAAAGTAGGTTGTTGGAATTTTGATTGGGATTGCATTGAATCTGTAGATGAGTTTGGGTAGAATTGACATCTTAATGACAGTTAGTCTTCCTATCCATGAACATGGAATATTTTTCCATCTTTTAAGGTCCCCTTCTATTTCTTTTAGTAGAGTTATGTAGTTTTCTTTGTATAGGTCTTTTACATCTTTGGTTAAGTGTATTCCTAGGTACTTGATTTTTTTAGTTGCTATTGAAAATGGTATCTTTTTCTTGAGTGTCTCTTCAGTTTGTTCATTTCTAGCATATAGAAACATTACTGACTTATGTGCATTAACCTTGTATCCCGCTACTTTGCTAAATTTGTTTATTAGCTCCAGTAGCTGTATCGTCGATTTCTCAGGGTTTTCTAGATATAAGATCATATCATCTGCAAACAATGACAGTTTTACTTCTTCTTTTCCAATTTGGATGCCTTTTATTTCTTTGTCTTGCCGGATTGCCCTGGCTAGCACTTCCAGCACAATGTTGAATAACAGTGGTGATAGCGGACATCCTTGTCTTGTTCCTGATCTTAGACAGAAGCCTTTCAGTCTCTCACCATTGAGTACTATGCTGGCTGTGGGTTTTTCATGTATGCTCTTTATCATGTTGAGGAAGTTTCCTTCAATTCCTACCTTTTGAAGTATTTTTATCAAAAAGGGATGTTGGATTTTGTCAAATGCTTTTTCAGCATCTATTGAGATGATCAATTGATTTTCCCTTTTGACTTGTTAATGTGTTGTAATACATTGATTGATTTTCTTATGTTGAACCATCCTTGCATGCCTGGAATGAACCCCACTTGGTCATGGTGTATGATTTTTTTAATGTGTCTTTGGATTCGATTTGCAAGTATTTTGTTGAGGATTTTTGCATCTATATTCATTAGGGAGATTGGCCGGTAGTTTTCCTTTTTTGTAACATCTTTGCCTGGTTTTGGTATTAGATTGATGTTAGCTTCCTAAAATGAGTTAGGTAGTGTTCCATTTTCTTCAATGTTTTGAAAGAGTTTGAGTAAGATTGGTGTCAGTTCTTTCTGGAAAGTTTGGTAGAATTCCCCTGTGAAGCCATCTGGCCCTGGGCATTTATTTGTGGGAAGATTTTTGATGACTGATTGGATCTCTTTGCTTGTGATGGGTTGGTTGAGGTCTTCTATTTCTTCTCTGCTCAGTCTAGGTTGTTCATATGTTTCCAGGAAATTGTCCATTTCCTCTACATTATCCACTTTGTTGCCATAAAGTTGTTCATAGTATCCTCTTATAATTTTTTTAATTTCTTCAGGATCTGCAGTTCTGTCACCTTTTTCATTCATTATTTTGTTTATATGTGTCTTCTCTCTTTTTGATTTTGTCAGTCTAGCTAGGGGCTTGTCAATCTTGTTGATCTTCTCAAAGAACCAACTTTTGGTGATATTTATCCTCTGTATTGTTTTTTGGTTCTCTATGTCATTTATTTCTGCTTTAATCCTTGTTATTTCTTTTCTTGTACTTGGTTTAGTATTGGTTTGCTGTTCATTTTCTGGCTTCTTCAGTTGATCCATTAGTTCTTTGATTTTGGCTCTTTCTTCCTTTTTAATATATGCATTTAGTGCTATAAATTTCCCCCTTAGCACTGCTTTTGCTGCATCCCATAGGTTTTGGTATGTTGTGTTCTCATTTTCATTCGTCTCTAAATATTTAGCAATTTCTCTTGCTATTTCTTCTTTAACCCACTGATTGTTTAGGAGTGTGTTGTTTAACCTCCAGGTATTTGTGAATTTTCTCAGTCTCTGATGGTTATTGACTTCTAATTGTATTCCATTATGGTCAGAGAATGTGCTTTGAATAATTTCAATCTTTTTAAATTTATTGAGGCTTGTTTTATGTCCCAGCATATGATCTATTCTGGAGAAAGTTCCATGAGCACTAGAAAAGTATGTGTATCCTGGTGATTTGGGATGTGATGTCCTGTATATGTCTGTTAAATCTAATTAATTTATCAGATTGTTTAGGTTTTCAGTTTCCTTATTGGTCTTCTGTCTGGTTGACCTATCTATAGGAGAGAGTGATGTGTTGAAGTCTCCCACAATTATTGTGGAAACATCAATTGCTTCCTTTAGTTTTGCCAGTGTTTCTCTCATGTATTTTGTGGCACCTTGATTGGGTGCATAGATATTTACGATTGTTATTTCTTCTTGCTGAATTGCCCCTTTTATTAGTATGTAGTGGCCTTCTTTGTCTCTCAAAACATCCCTGCATTTGAAGTCTATTTTATCTGAGATTAGTATTGCTACACCTGCTTTCTTTTGGCTGTAGCTTGCATGAAATATTTTTTTCCATCCTTTCACTTTCAGTTTCTTTGTGTCCCTGTGTCTAAGATGAGTCTCTTGTATGCAACATATTGATGGTTCATTTTTTTTGATCCGTTCTGTGAATCTATATCTTTTAATTGGGGAGTTTAATCCATTTACATTCAACGTTATAACCGTGAAGGCATTTCTTGAATCAGCCACCTTATCCTTTGGTTTATGTTTGTCATATTTTTCCCCTCTGTCTATTAATATCCTTTGTTGTACCCATACCGAATCACTTTAGTACTGAACCTTTCTCCCAAGTCTCTCTGTCCTGTCTTTGTTTCTCTGTCTGTAGGGCTCCCTTGAGTATCTCCAGTAGGGCAGGTCTCTTGTTAGCAAATTCTCGCAAAATTTGTTTGTCTGTGAAAAATTTAAGCTCTCCCTCAAATTTGAAGGAGAGCTTTGCTGGATAAAGTATTCTTGGCTGGAAATTTTTCTCACTCAGAATTTTAAATATATCGTGCCACTGCCTTCTGGCCTCCATGGTGGCTGCTGAGTAGTCACTACTTAGTCTTATGCTGTTTCCTTTGTATGTGGTGAATTGCTTTTCTCTTGCTGCTTTCAGAACTTGCTCCTTCTCTTCTGTGTTTGACAGTGTGATCAGTATATGTCTCGGAGTGGGTTTATTTGGATTTATTCTATTTGGGGTTCGCTGAGCATTTATGATTTGTGTATTTATGTTGTTTAGAAGATTTGGGAAGTTTTCCCCAACAATTTCTTTGAATACTCTTCCTAGACCTTTACCCTTTTCTTCCCCTTCTGGGACACCAATGAGTCTTATATTTGAACGTTTCATATTATCTATCATATCCCTGAGGTCCATTTTGATTTTTTCAATTTTTTTCCCCATTCTTTCTTTTATGCTTTCATTTTCCATTCTGTCATCTTCGAGGTCACTGATTCGTTGTTCAGCTTCCTCTAGTCTTGTACTATGAGTGTCCAGAATCTTTTTAATTTGGTCAACAGTTTCTTTAATTTCCATAAGATCATCCACTTTTTTATTTAGTCTTGCAATGTCTTCTTTATGCTCTTCTAGGGTCTTCTTGATTTCCTTTGTCTCCCCTACTATGGTCTCATTGTTCATCTTTAGTTCTTTGAGTAGCTGCTCTAGGTGCTGTGTCTCTTCTGATCTTTTGATTTGGGTGCTTGGGCTTGGGTTATCCATATCGTCTGGTTTTTTCATATGCTTTATAATTTTCTGTTGTTTTTAGCCTCGTGGCATTTGCTGAACTTGATAGGGTTCTTTTAGGATTTGTAGACCAATTGAAGTCCTTACCTCTAATTTATCAGATCTACAGCTTCGTGGAGTATACTTTCTCTAACTAACCAGCAGGTGGCGTCCACGAGCCACCTGTTCTCCACAAGCCAGTTCTCCCCTGCTTAGCCTTTTTGGTGAGTGGGGGAGTGAGTCTTGTGGGGTCCAATTGGTGTACCAAGCTTGCGTGTGTAGTTGGTGTTGCCTGCCCTGTATATGGGGCGTGTTTCTGGGCAGTCAGGGAGGGGGGGTGGCTCTAACAATCAAATCTCCCTGGTGATCCTAGAGTTTTAAAGCTGCTGCAATAGTCTAATCCTTCAGTTCATTCCTGCCACAGTTTGTCTCTGCCACTGACCCACAAGTCCTTGGTATTGGCGTATGGCTCCTGAGACTTGCAAGTGGGCCCCTCTTCCAGGCCGTGCACCCCTGGTCCTATGTTGAGGGATGACTGTGCTATGTCACAGGTGAGTGCCGTCCCCCCGGGGCAGTTCTGGGCTGCTGGGCTGTGTAGGGAGGCTCCCAGTCTGATGAAATGATGGCTGAATGGGGCTTTGTTAATTCACACTGCTCCACCTTCCCAACTCTGGGACAATCAGCTGAGGTTGCTGGGAAGGCTAATGTTCACACCCAGTTTTGTGGTGTGTGCCTGTTATTTGAAGCACTTCCGTCACACTGGGTTGTCTGGGGCAGTTCTGGGCTATGGGGCTGGCGATGGGCAGAGTGTTTCCTGTCCACCAGAATGATGGCTGTGAGCGGACACCCCCCTTTTCTTGGGAAGTTGTGGTGTTTAGTGAATTTTCTCAGCCACTGGATTATTGCATTTTGTCTCAGAACTCTCCTAGTTCTGCTCTTGACTTGACCTGCCCAAATTGCAGGTCTTTGAAGCTTTCTGTATTGGACTTCTTAGAGTAATTGTTTTAGAAAAAGAAAAAAGGATTAAGAAACAACAACAACAACAAAAAAAATGGGCCCTCCTCAGAGATCTAATGGGTTATTGAAATGCTAAGAGACAAAGCAACCAGGGCCATTAAGGAAAGTTCCACAGGGCAGAGAGATCAGGTTTTCTTCGGGATTTGCATATGTGCCTCAGGGCCCTTCCCCTTTCTATGTTCACTGGAACTCCAAAAATCCTCCGCTGTTATTTTGGAGTTTTTCGTGTTGTTTTTTTTCTATGCCTGTCTCCTCTCTGCTGGGCTGGCTGCTCTCAGATTCTCTGGTGTCTGGTCTCAGTCTATCTATGGTTGGAGTTTGGATCAGTAGAATGAGTTTCCGATAAGGGCTGCCACTGCAGTTCTCCCTTCTACTTCCCGGAGCTGACAGCCCCTCCTCCCACGGGACTGAGCCTGGCAGGGAGGGGCGCGGGTCCCCTGGCCGCAAAAACTTACAGATTTCGCTGATCTCAGCAGTTCGACATTTTCATGAGTGTTGTATGAAGTATGCCCAAAGTCAGATTGCTCTGTGGTGTCCAGTCCACGCAGTTCCTGGCTTTCTACCTACTTTCCTGGAGGAGTAACTAAAACATACAGCTCACCAGTCTGCCATCTTGCCCTGCCTCTACTCCTCCCATACGTTTCTTTATGTTCTGTTTTTGTTTTTCTTCATTTCAATGTATTTTCTAATCTACCTTGTGATTTTTTTTCTTTGAATCATTGGTTATTTAAGAGTGTGTTGCTTAATTTCCACGTATTTATGAATTCTCCAGTTTTCCTTCTGTTACTATTTTAAATTTTATTCCATTGTTATCAGAAAAGATTTCAGTCTTTTAAAACTTAGTAAGACTTGTTCTGTGACTTAAGATATGATCCTATCCTGAAAACTGTTCCATGTGCTCTTGAGAAGAATGTGTATCCTGTTCTTGTTGGGTGAAGCATTCAGTATATATCTGTTAGGTCTAATTGATTTATAGTATTCTTCAAATCCTCTTGTTTCTTTGTTAATCTTCTGTCTATATGTTCCATCCATTATTGACAGTGGGGTATTGAAGTCTCTAACTATTATTGTAGAGCTGTCAATTTCTCCCTTCAATTCTGTCCATTTTTGCTTCATACAGTTTGGGGTTCTATTGTTATGTACATATACATTTATAATTATTATATCTTCTTAATGAATTGAGTCTTTTATCAATTCAGTTAATTGATAAAAAGACAATATAGAAAGTCTTTTGTCTTTTGTAACATTTTTTGGCTTAAAGTCTATTTTGCCTGATAATAATGTAGCCATGCTAGCTATCTTTTCATTATTATTTGCATGGGATATCTTTTTTCCATTATTTTGCTTTCAACCTTTTTGTGTCTTTGTACCTAACATACCTTCAAAACAATATATAGATACAGGGTGTTTTTTTTAAATCCATTTTGCCAATCTCTGCCTTTTAAAGCACTTTTCTCAATTCATCAAGGCATCATTTGCCATGTAAACATCTGGTTTCTGGCAGTGAAGCAGCTGAATCAAGTGTCTTGGCTGTGACAGAGAATACAGTTATTCAATACAGGAAACCAGGAGTAGTCAGTACAATGGTTTGCTTTCTCTTTTAATTTTTCAAAATGTCTGACAATCCAGTAAGTGCTTTTTGCCTGACCAATGTCATTAAGTAAGAAAAATAAGAAATAAAAGAAGTATTTGACTATGCAAAATGGGGAAGAGGAACAGCAATTTGTCTTTCTGTACTATGTCCTATAATTCTATCATGATCTCTGTATCCTAATCTCATCCCTACCCCCACCTGTAACCCTGCAGGGAGCTGGGGCTCTCACTCCAATCTCCCTGCACCATAAAGTGCATCTCTTGAATATGACCTTCTCTTCCAAAACGTAATAGATCAGTCCTATATCCTGTCCTGGAGAACTTTTAAACTACCTGACTTTGTAATCAATAATAACCAGTTAGGGATAATAACCAGGTGAGCCAGTACCTCTATCGTGTTAGCCAAAGTACTGTCATCCATTGCAACTCTTTGAAAAATGCTTATATAGTACTGAGAAATTCAGATACATTGGGGTAGAGGCTCTTTGATATTCCTCTGGATAATATGGGCAACTAATTATCTTACCCTATCTCACCCACAGTTCTCAAATTTTTCAGTCTTTGTATCCTTTTACACTTTTAGAAATTGAGACGTTCCGGTCTGGAGAAGATGGCATAGACCCATTTCTCCCTGCTTCTCCTTCTCCCTGCTAGCACAAGTATAAGCCCTGGAAATAATGCAAGAGACAACCAAGGGAAAACTTGGAGAGATGCTAAGAAGAAGGCAAACTGAATGAAAACAAAAATATAACATATTGAAAATGTGACATGTGGCTAAAGCAGTGCTGAGAGGGAAATTTATAGCACTAAATTTTTACATTAGAAATGAATAAAGGTCTCAAGTTAATAATCTAAGTTCCTACATCAAGGAACTAGAAAAGGAAGGGCAAAATAAACCCCAAATAAGCAGAAGAAAGGACATAACGATAAGAGCTAAAATCAGTGGAATTGAAAATTGGAAAACTTTAAGGAATAATCAATGAAACAAAAAATCTGGTTCTTTTTTAAAAAAAAAATCAATCAAATTGACAAAACTTTAGCAAGACAAAAATAAAAAGATATGAGACAAATCACTAATATCAGAAATGAAATATGCAGTATCACTACAGATACTGCAGCCATTGAAAAGATAACAGGGAAATACCATGAACAACTTAACACTCATATGTTTGGCAACTTAGAAGAAATGAACCAATTCCTCAAAAACATCAAACTACCAAAGCTATTAAAGAAATTGAAGTTGTAATTTTTAAAACTCCTGAAAAAGAAACCTCCAGGCACAGATGATTTTAGTGGATGGTTCTACCAAACATGTAGAGAAAAATTAACAACAGTTTTACACAATCTCTTCTCAAAAATAGAAGAAAAGGGAGCACTTACAACTCGTTTTATGAGGCCAGTACTACCCTGATACCAAAAGCAGACAAAGACACACAAAAATAGAAAATTACAGACCAATAGGGTTCATGAACTTGGATGCCAAGAATCTTCAACAAGACACCAGCAAATTGAATCCCATTATCTATATATTGTGAGAAGGAGGTGGGTGTGATTATAAAAGGGCAACATGAGGGATCTTTGTAGTGATAGAACTGTTCAGTATCTTGGCTGTGGTGGGGAATACATGAATCTACACTTCATAATATTATAGAACTAAATACACACATGCATACACGCACAAGAGTACATGTAAAATGGAAAATTTGAAGAAGATCAGTGGATTGTATGAATAGTAATGTCCTGATTGTGATGCTAGCTTTGGAGGAAACTGGGTAAAATGTAAATGGGTTCTCTGTGTTTTATTTCTTAAAACTCAATCTACAATTATCTCAATAAAATTTTCAATTGAAAATATTAAGGACCCCAGAGAACTTCTTCTGTGTGGGTTATTTCTGTCTACATTTACCAAATTAGAAATTAAAACAAAAAAGTATACAAGCATGCATTCCATTAGCTGCCAGAGCAATGACATCATTACCTGCCATATAGGTAAAACTCCACTGGAAAACTCCACTGTATACTTATAAGAGTGAAAAAGAAAAATTACATCTTAGTATTATTATGAAGCCTCCCAAAATGGTCTCAGGGATAGGGTGGCCAACTCTTCCCAGTTTGCCCAGGACATTCCTGGTTTTAGCACTGAATATCCTAATGAAATGGATGATTTATCTGAGACTTTCCAGGCTTTAAAACTGAAATTCCCATGTCCCATGAACCCCCTCTGTCCTGGAAAAACGAAGATGGTTGTTCACTAGACTCAATCTTTTTGGGTCCCTGAACAACACTTTTAGGATCATGGGACTTGAGCATCTTCACATTGTAATTGTTAGGACTTCCCCTATCCTCACCCAGTTGCTTGCTCAGCTTTCCTGTATGGTTCATCATACCTTCTCCTCCTCCCCTTGGATTCCTCAAATGAGATGTCTTTGAAAATGCTTTGTAATGAAAAAGTGTCATCAGAATGTAAGTGTGTACCAATGTGTTTTTTGATGATTCTCTTTTCAGGTCAGGTTAGTGTGGTGCAAGTGACCATCCCAGATAATTTTGTGAATGTAACTCTTGGATCTGATGTCACTCTCGTCTGCACGCACACCACCACTGTGGCTTCTCTGAACAAACTTGTCATCCAGTGGTCTTTCTTACATAATAAGGATTTGGAGCCAATAACCGTAAGGACTCTTTTTCGAAACTGTTACCCTTTAGTAGTTCTGACCATTCTTATAGGTGAAATAAGCAGTAGTTATGAAAGGGCTTTCCCGCCAAATATCTCCCTGTTTATTTCCAGAAGACCCTGGTTCAAATGTATGTCCTAGTCAATCTTGCAGGTCTATTCAAACTTATCAGATATCTGACTGTCACATGAGGTAGCTCTTTGTGCCAGACTGAGTCCTGACAGAATGAGACTCCCAAGATGGATGGAATAGGCCCATGACAGTGACAAACCTTGGGTAATCAAGGGTAGCATGAGGCTAGTGATAGGGGATGGAGTGGGTAGGCATAGGGTTGGGAGGTTGCCAGAGGGGAGTGGGTAAAAGTCAAAGGAGGAGAACAATTCCATCTGCAAGCTGCCTGCTTCCAAGGTTTCAGTCACTTGGTGTTGAGAGTAATTCCTTCTTCAAATTAGCCCAAGAACCAAAATTGTATACTCAAAAGTGTGTGTGTGCATGCATGTGTGAGCATGTGTGCATGCATGCCTACTCACATCCTTTGAGGGTAAAGGTCTACATCTTTCATCAGATTCTCAAAAGAGTCCATGACCCAAGCCAGGAAGTTCAGAGAAAAGACAAATCAGTGTGGTCTGGAATAGTTGGATGTGGTTGAGTTAGGCCTTGAAGGAAAGGAAGGGTTTTTATTAGTAAAAAGATAGAGGCATAATGAGTTGAGTAGGGTGAGGCAGACTCAGGAACAGAGGTAGAGAAGGAGGGCATTGACCAGTGTCGCTTCAGCCATCATTGGTCCTCTCAGGGTGGGGGGGCTGAGTCCTCTTTTGGTCAGAGGTCCTCAAAAGATAACATTGTGAAGAAGGAGATTCCATCAATGCTACCGTCTAGTCAAAGTTAAACTTTTTTTGTTAAGTACTGGTTACCTTAGACAAACATCTAAATCACTCCATGGCTCTCTTTAAAATATGGTAGAACAGTCATACTTCCTTACATTTCTCATGGGGAACCAACTGACATAATGCATGTGGAAACACTTGGAAAAAATATAAAAATCTGTAAGTTCTCTCCCTTGTATTATTACCATTGTTATCATCATCATTGTCATTATCAGTATCAGCAGCAGCAGCAACAACAGCAGTAATTCTACCTGTTTCCATCACCCAAAATGTCCTAGCCTAGCCCAAGATCTTGCCTATTGGAGTGAACTAAGCAATCAGCCCTTTCTTTTGCAGGTTGCTCTCAGATTGTGGATGGCAATAATCACATGACCTTTATTCCTTTTTAATTTCAATTTCCTGACTAGTCTTTTCAACACATTCATTATCTGTAAGCTTGTAGTCCCTCTCATTTTCCTAGTAGAGGTGAATTTAGAGAGGTCTTGTCAATATATTTTGAAATTTTTTATGCTTGGCACTCATATCAAGATATCCTCAACTGTCTGGAGGCTAGGCTAAGGCAGTCTGAGTTCAAAAACACAATTCTTATTTGTGCCTGCTCTAACACTGTAATGAGCAAGACCACCTCTTGTTTGAACTGTGCAATTGGTGAGCAGCTGGGAGTTGGTGTACTGAAGGGTCTTGTGACCAGCAATGAGTCTCTTCTAGACCTGAAGATGCAGATTAAGAAGGTGTAGGTGATTGAACTGAGCATGGTTTGAGCTCAGGACATCTCTTAGAAGCACTTCTAAAAGAAAATCTATGAACACTTTTTATTGAGCTGCTTATTTACTTGCCATTTGCCTCATTTTCCAAAATGCCAGGTATAGGTGGGGCAAATAATTTAGAGGTATCTGCTCTGTTGGGATGTCCGCATTGAAGGAGGTCCTCTACACTGAGCCACTGGATCAGTGAGAGCTTGCTTCTTAATCTTAAAGTGTTCCAGATGCTCCACAAAGTCCATGAGATGAGTGCTATGTCTGCTCTTTGACTGTGTGGAAGAAAAGGTACAGTAGGGCCAGCTCCAGGCCTGGGGACATACCAACCCCTACAAAGCAACCGTTCCCCAATTCCTCTTCTCGTGTCTTGCTTCAACTTGTTCCAGCCAGATTCCCATTACAACTCTCTTTAGGTCTCTATTCCAAGAGAACTGGAACACCTTCCTCTTCTCCCAATACCCCTCAGGCTTGTTTCCCTCTGCTTTATCGCAAGAGTAGTTTTGGAGCCCTGGTGAAAACCTCCTGATGGGTGTCAATTCTGGTCCCTGCTCTGATCTCCCTCAGTGACTTAGACATGTCACTTGACCTTTCAGAGGTTCAGTTTTCCCATCTGTAAAATGGGCACATTTACCTACCTCATAGGTTTACTGTGAAGATTAAAAGAGATGATAGTTGTGAAGCACTTAAGAGCCTTCCATATAGTAAGGATTTAAAAAATGTGAGTTATTATTATTAGCATCACCAATCACAAAATGGTAATTTTGCCCAATCCCTAACCCAGCCATATCCTGGTGTACTAGAGGGACTGGGTCATGGGCACTGGGGAATCCAGCCCAACAGATACACTTAACATACATGAACAGCTGGAGCAGGACTCTTGGTGGGGGGGCATCCCAACCCAGGATTGGCTTCCTGTTCCTTTCCCTGAATGATCTACCCACCTCTGCCGGCTTCACCACCTGCCAGTTTCACTGCCTGCCAGGTACCTGTGGCTAAAGTGAGGTGTCATTCCCCTTCTCTGCCAGCTCCTAATCCCATGTGGAGTCCCTGAACAGAGAACCTGCTCAATCAAGGGATCAGAGACATCCTTGAGATGGCAATTTTTAAAATGCTATTTGACCTCTATTTCAAATTTGTTTCCTGTTTGAGCACTTCCATGCATTCAAAGTTCTGTAGGGCATGCTATATGTTAATCTAGAGGCTGCTGGTAGAACATTCTGGGAATAATATAAAAAGACTGCTGTGCTATTAGACAGTTCTATGATTTATGGGAGTAAGATGTTGCCAGACTGAGTAATTTGATTAAACTCCTGGGTTGATGTGGCAATATACCATGGAGCATAAAGCTCTCATATCCACCCATTTCTGCTCAAACACAGCATGTCCCGTGCCTCAATACTGAGGCTATGGAGGAAAAGGCAGTCAGTCAGTGTCTAAAAACGGCACACGCAAGAGACGATTGGGGAAGATGTAGCTGGACCTCTCAGGTAAGAATAACTATTGGTGTATTACTGGACCCCTTCTATTGTTTGGGGTCTCTACGGCAATAGCACCAGCCTTGGGGGTGGGTTGGGAGGGTCTGAGTTTGATAACCATCAAGATCAGGACAAGCCCCTGGCAAAACTGGGACAGTTGTGAGTTTACCTTCTGATACTCCTGTCTGGAACTCTTTTTAGCCTCTCACAAAAGATTCAGAGCCTTAGTGTTGCCCTGAAAAGGTCAGTGGCCAGCTCTTGCTGTAGTCCCATCTTCTTTTCCTCCCCCAAATCATTGTGTTAAAACAGTGGTTGACTCCCAGAGCTGGTTATTTCTCACTACCCAAAGGAGGAGGTTGTTATCTCTTACTGACTATCCCAGCCAAGGGGTTCCTTTGGTGAATGGGACTGCAGAAATATCCCAAAGTCTTATAGTCAAGAGGGCCAGGATATTCATTAGCATGGTCCTCCAGTCCAAGAAGCCCTCATTCCAGTAAACATGGGCAAGTTCAGATAGTCAGACTCTAACCTGAAAACAGGAAAGCTAACATGTAAGTTTTGGATGGTAACACCAATGGCCTCCTCTTCCACCCAGCCTGTCACTGGTAAAACTACAGAAACCTCACCTGCTCATGAACAGAACAGCCATTGGTCCTACTTAGCATGGGTCTTTTGGAATACTTACTGCTTCTAGAATATCCACAGTGGAAGAAATCTTTTGCCATCCTCATCTCCCCAGCACACACATAGTTTGGACAACTTTCCTAGTACCTAGTGTCCTCATGTTTTCTGGCTGCCCAGATTCTCCAACCCTGGTTGTGGTTAGAGATGGTAAATGCCCTGCAAGGCACAGGACAGACACACACAATAAAGAATTGTCTGCCCCAAATGCCAGTATCACAGCCATTGAGAAATACTCCAAGATCTTCCCTTCCCATTCCACTCCCATCTCAGTTTATTCTGTTTCCCATTTCCTCAGGTGTCTACTCTTGCTAAATCTGACACATTAATCTCATACTAAGGTGTTAAGGACTAATGATGGCTTATTTTGTTCACTTCCAAAGAAATGCATTTAAGCAGGGTCCTTCCCGCCTTCACCCAAAAGTAGCAATTCAAGTGGTGGATTATCTCAGGCCAATGGCAGGCTGGTAATAGAGTGGTTTGGAAGCAGAAGAGTCTTTACTTTTGCTTCTCTATTCTTTCCATGTACAGTCTCATCCCCCCAGTTCATTCCAGAGAAAAGTATGGACTTGAGACCATTGCCTGCACCTCCTTCCCATCCCACACATATAGCTAGCCCATTTTTGTGTGGTATATGGGAAAGCAAGAAGATGGAAGGGAAAGAATGGATGGTTTTCTATGGATTTCCATGCCCTCCATATTCCCAAAGGGACCCAGAAAAGCATCTCTGGAGGCTAAAGGCATTTAGTTTGCCAAGTCAGACTCAAACAGAAAGCAGACTGAATTCTTTCAGTCTTTCTTGTTTATACTCCAACTTTCTAGTTAGAGAGTAGTGTTACAAAGCTGAGTAGAAGACCTTTTAGAGCAAATCTGGCTCCCAGCTGCACGACCTCATGTGAATAGGAAGTTGGCACAGTATGAAGAGAAAGGCTGCTATGCAAAGAACTGAGGGGCCTGCAGCTGCAGCTGGCAGACATTGAAGGCATCAAGTGGTGGACACAACATGATGTCAATGAATAACCGCAATTGGCAAGAGAAAGGGTGGGCTTGTGTAGAGGATGGAATGGCCCCAAAGGACAAAAGTTACCAGGGAATAGTGGAAATCAGGAGGTCTGGACTCTAAGTCTCACCTTGGGAAAATCACTTCCTTTATTGGGGCCTCAGTGTCCTTTTCTGTAATAGAAGAGAGTGAATCAAAGGTTGCAAACTCAAGGCCGTTAGGCCAGATTTGGCCTGTGGATATGTTTGAGTGGGCCATCCCAGGGTTTTTTTGTTTGTTTGTTTGTTTTTAATATTCATTTTATTGAGATATATTCACATACCACGCAGTCATACAAAACAAATTGTACTTTCGATTGTTTACAGTACCATTACATAGTTGTACATTCATCACCTAAATCAATCCCTGACACCTTCATTAGCACACGCACAAAAATAACAAGAATAATAATTAAAGTGAAAAACAGCAATTGAAGTAAAAAAGAACACTGGGTACCTTTGTCTGTTTGTTTCTTTGTTTCCTTCCCCTATTTTTCTACTCATCCATCCATAAACTAGACAAAGTGGAGTGTGGTCCTTATGGCTTTCCCAATCCCCTTGTCACCCCTCATAAGCTACATTTTTATACAACTGTCTTCGAGATTCATGGGTTCTGGGTTGTAGTTTGATAGTTTCAGGTATCCACCACCAGCTACCCCAATTCTTCAGAACCTAAAAAGGGTTGTCTAAATTGTGCGTAAGAGTGCCCACGAGAGTGACTTCTTGGCTCCTTTTGGAATCTCTCTGCCACTGAAGCTTATTTCATTTCCTTTCACATCCCCCTTTTGGTCAAGAAGATGTTCTCCATTCCACGATGCCAGGTCTACATTCCTCCCTGGGAGGCATATTCCAAGTTGCCAGGGAGATTCACTCCCCTGGGTGTCTGATCCCACGTAGTGGGGAGGGCAGTGATTTCACCTTTCAAGTTGGCTAAGCTAAAGAGAGAGGCCACATCTGAGCAACAAAGAGGCATTCGGGAGGAGGCCCTTAGGCACAATTATAGGGAGGCCTAGCCTCTCCTTTGCAGCCACCATCTTCCCAAGGGTAAATCCTATGGTAGAGGGCTCAACCCATGAAACCACCAGTCCCCTATGTCTGTGGGCATGTTAGCAACCATCGAGGTGGGGTAGGCCAATACCCCTGCATTCTCCACAGGCTCCTCAAGGGGGCTCTACATTTTTTTTCAACTTTTTTTTTTAATCAACTGTATGAAAAAAAAATGAAAAAAAAACATACAATAAAAGAACATTTCAAAGAGATCACAACAAGGGAGTAAGAGACAACTAACCTAAGATAAATGCTTTACTTCCAACATGTTCCTACTTTACCCCAAGAAAGTTACCTAATATAGCAACATTTCTGTGAACTTGTTCCTACTATATCCATCAGAAATTAACAGACCATAGTCATTCCTGGGCATCCCCAGAACGTTAAATAGCTTATCTGTTCTTCTTGGATTATTGTTCCCCCTTACTTAATTGCTCTCTATTGCTAGTTCCCCTACATTCTACATTATAAACCATTTGTGTTTTACATTTTTCAAAGTTCACATTAGTGGTAGTATATAATATTTCTCTTTTTGTGCCTGGCTTATTTCGCTCAGCATTATGTCTTCAAGGTTCATCCATGTTGTCATATGTTCAGAGTGATTCCCTAAGTGTTTTTAAAAAAATAATAAAAGGATAAAATTTAAAAAGTGTTCAGGGAAATAATGCCTTTCTGAGTTTGAGTCTGGGCTCGGGAAATGCATGTCAGTCATTCCAGGTTTTTGTCATAATTTCATTCAAATCCTGGTGTCTCACTTTGTGATGAAACACCCCCACTTTATTTTCTGTTTAAGCTGTTCTATTATAATGTAAAAGTTATAAAATTGCCACCTTAAAACAATTTCAGGGAAAAAGGAAGTGTCTAAATCTTGTGATAATTGCAACCTAATTTAGGGCAGGCAAATCCAGTAAGTTGTTCCCATCTGAGAAAAGATAAGGAATAAAGAATGAAGAGGTAAGTGAGAATATACTTTTTAAATTAAACGATACCTGTTTAATAGATGGGGGAACCTGTTTAAATGTTTCCATGAAAAAAGCTATACCTACATCCATTCATTCTCTTGCCCATGTATACAGGTTAGAGTCTGAAATGGCTGAATAGAACAGAAATCAATGTGAAATTAACTTCAGTAGCAGGTATAAAATGTAGCTGCAAAAATTAGTTTTGCCCATGGCCAACAGCAATTCCATGTGCAAGACATTGTATACATTATTTTATTTAATCTTTGGATCAACTGGAGCTTATATAATCTCTTGCTCAAGTTTTACAGACGAGTCAACTGAGGTTAATTGAAGTAACTTGCCTAAACAGATCTAGGGTAAAGTTGCAGAGCCAGTATTCTCTGTGGATCCAGACCTGTGCTTCTGATTATTGCATCACAAGTAAGAATGGGAGAGCTGAGCAGTCAGGAGGCATTTAAGGTTTAAGTAGCTTAAGTTAGAGAACCTAATGCTTAGGAGGATTTTATACCCAAATTAGGATAAGGAAGGTGGGTTGGAAAGTACAGAATTCAGATCATTGTCTGTATATAAGATTAAGGTTAGAATAAGCTGTGAAAAGCAAGATTAGTGAGAAGATTCACATTCCCAGCTTCCTACAGGACTTCCCCACTTCATAAGCAGCTACAACTCTGTCCCAAACTGACCTCGTCACCATCCCTTCCTGCTCCTCTTCTGTTCCCCTAAAACCTGCTCCTCCTCCTGTATTCTTTATCTCAGAGGATGGCAAGAGCATGTACCCAGCTGCCCAAATCAGAAGTCATCATTGACCCCATCTTCCTCATCTTCCATATTCATTTGGTCACTAACTCCTTAATACCTCTTGAATCTGTCTCCTCCTCTCCCTTGTTTCAGGCACCCCTAGAGTTTCAGAGCGATCAATCTATAACATTAAAATGACCATCACCATTCCCCTACTTAAAATCCTACCGTGGTCTCCCCTGCTCTCAGTATAAAAGCAAACCTCATTAGGCAATACCAGACCCTCCAAGATTATGACTCACCACTCTCTCCACCCCACTTCACAACTGTGTCAAAGTTACCTTTGAATTCCTGGTGTCTAGTCCAGTGCTGGGCATGCAGAAGGCACTCAGTAAATGCTTGTTATGACTAAGGATTTCAGAGCTGTCTGGTAACATGCCCAAATGGGCATCTCCAACAGGAGGGAAAGAGGCAAATTCAAACCCTCCAGCTGTTTTGTGTCACCCACAGACCAATAAATGTAAAAAAATGACTCATACTGCTGTGTACTGGGCACACGTGGGTACAGGGACTTCTGTTTGGGGTAAGGAGGAAAATTCAGTAAGCCATTGTGGGGTTTTTAAATGATTCTGCACACTAGGCACAGCAGAAAAGCCTCTATTTGAAAGTAGAGGGAGGCGGGGCAAGATGGCAGACTGGTGAGCTGTATGTTTTAGTTACTCCTCCAGGAAAGTAGGTAGAAAGCCAGGAACGGCGTGGACTGGACACCACAGAGCAATCTGACTTTGGGCATACTTCATACAACACTCATGAAAACGTGGAACTGCTGAGATCAGCGAAATCTGTAAGTTTTTGCGGCCAGAGGACCCGCGCCCCTCCCTACCAGGCTCAGTCCCGGAGGAGGAGGGGCTGTCAGCTCCGGGAAGGAGAAGGGAGAACTGCAGTGGCAGCCCTTATCGGAAACTCATTCTACTGATCCAAACACCAACCATAGATAGACTGAGACCAGACAACAGAGATTGGGAGAGCAGCCAGCCCAGCAGAGAGGAGACAGGCATAGAAAAAAAACAACACGAAAAACTCCAAAATAGAAGCGGAGGATTTTTGGAGTTCTGGTGAACATAGAAAGGGGAAGGGCAGAGCTCAGGCCCGAGCTCAGGCCCTGAGGCGCATATGCAAATCCCAAAGAAAAGCTGATCTCTCTGCCCTGTGGACCTTTCCTTAATGGCCCTGGTTGCTTTGTCTCTTAGCATTTCAATAACCCATTAGATCTCTGAGGAGGGACCGTTTTTTTTTTTTTTTTTAATCCTTTTTTCTTTTTCTAAAACAATTACTCTAAGAAGCCCAATACAGAAAGCTTCAAAGACTTGATATTTGGGCAGGTCAAGTCAAGAGCAGAACTAGGAGAGCTCTGAGACAAAACGCAATAATCCAGTGGCTGAGAAAATTCACTAAACACCACAACTTCCCAAGAAAAGGGGGGTGTCCGCTCACAGCCATCATCCTGGTGGACAGGAAACACTCCTGCCCATCGCCAGCCCCATAGCCCAGAACTGCCCCAGACAACCCAGTGTGACGGAAGTGCTTCAAATAACAGGCACACACCACAAAACTGGGCGTGGACATTAGCCTTCCCTGCAACCTCAGCTGATTGTCCCAGAGTTGGGAAGGTAGAGCAGTGTGAATTAACAAAGGCCCATTCAGCCATCATTTCAGCAGACTGGGAGCCTCTCTACACAGCCCTGCAGCCCAGAACTGCCCTGGGGGGACGGCACTCACCTGTGACATAGCACAGTCATCCCTCAACAGAGGACCCGGGGTGCACGGCCTGGAAGAGGGGCCCACTTGCAAGTCTCAGGAGCCATACGCCAATACCAAGGACTTTTGGGTCAGTGGCAGAGACAAACTGTGGCAGGAATGAACTGAAGGATTAGACTATTGCAGCAGCTTTAAAACTCTAGGATCACCAGGGAGATTTGATTGTTAGAGCCACCCCCCCTCCCTGGCTGCCCAGAAACACGCCCCATATACAGGGCAGGCAACACCAACTACACACGCAAGCTTGGTACACCAATTGGACCCCACAAGACTCACTCCCCCACTCACCAAAAAGGCTAAGCAGGGGATAACTGGCTTGTGGAGAACAGGTGGCTCGTGGACGCCACCTGCTGGTTAGTTAGAGAAAGTGTACTCCACGAAGCTGTAGATCTGATAAATTAAGAGATAAGGACTTCAATTGGTCTACAAATCCTAAAAGAACCCTATCAATTTCAGCAAATGCCACTAGGCCAAAAACAACAGAAAATTATAAAGCATATGAAAAAACCAGATGATATGGATAACCCAAGCCCAAGCACCCAAATCAAAAGACCAGAAGAAACACAGCACCTAGAGCAGCTACTCAAAGAACTAAAGATGAACAATGAGACCACAGTACGGGAGATAAAGGAAATCAAGAAGACCCTAGAAGAGCATAAAGAAGACATTGCAAGACTAAATAAAAAAGTGGATGATCTTATGGAAATTAAAGAAACTGTTGACCAAATTAAAGAGATTCTGGACACTCATAGTACAAGACTAGAGGAAGTTGAACAACGAATCAGTGACCTCGAAGATGACAGAATGGAAAATGAAAGCATAAAAGAAAGAATGGGGAAAAAAATTGAAAAAATCGAAATAGACCTCAGGAATATGATAGATAATATGAAACGTCCAAATATAAGACTCATTGGTGTCCCAGAAGGGGAAGAAAAGGGTAAAGGTCTAGGAAGAGTATTCAAAGAAATTGTTGGGGAAAACTTCCCAAATCTTCTAAACAACATAAATACACAAATCATAAATGCTCAGCGAACTCCAAATAGAATAAATCCAAATAGACCCACTCCGAGACATATACTGATCACACTATCAAACACAGAAGAGAAGGAGCAAGTTCTGAAAGCAGCAAGAGAAAAGCAATTCACCACATACAAAGGAAACAGCATAAGACTAAGTAGTGACTACTCAGCAGCCACCATGGAGGCAAGAAGGCAGTGGCACGATATATTTAAAATTCTGAGTGAGAAAAATTTCCAGCCAAGAATACTTTATCCAGCAAAGCTCTCCTTCAAATTTGAGGGAGAGCTTAAATTTTTCACAGACAAACAAATGCTGAGAGAATTTGCTAACAAGAGACCTGCCCTACTGGAGATACTCAAGGGAGCCCTACAGACAGAGAAACAAAGAAAGGACAGAGAGACTTGGAGAAAGGTTCAGTACTAAAGAGATTTGGTATGGGTACAATAAAGGATATTAATAGACAGAGGGGAAAAATATGACAAACATAAACCAAAGGATAAGATGGCTGATTCAAGAAATGCCTTCATGGTTATAACGTTGAATGTAAATGGATTAAACTCCCCAATTAAAAGATATACTTTCGCAGAATGGATCAAAAAAAATGAACCATCAATATGTTGCATACAAGAGACTCATCTTAGACACAGGGACACAAAGAAACTGAAAGTGAAAGGATGGAAAAAATATTTCATGCAAGCTACAGCCAAAAGAAAGCAGGTGTAGCAATATTAATCTCAGATAAAATAGACTTCAAATGCAGGGATGTTTTGAGAGACAAAGAAGGCCACTACGTACTAATAAAAGGGGCAATTCAGCAAGAAGAAATAACAATCGTAAATGTCTATGCACCCAACCAAGGTGCCACAAAATACATGAGAGAAACACTGGAAAAACTAAAGGAAGCAATTGATGTTTCCACAATAGTTGTGGGAGACTTCAACACATCACTCTCTCCTATAGACAGATCAACCAGACAGAAGACCAATAAGGAAATTGAAAACCTAAACAATCTGATAAATGAATTAGATTTAACAGACATATACAGGACATTACATCCCAAATCACCAGGATACACATACTTTTCTAGTGCTCATGGAACTTTCTCCAGAATAGATCATATGCTGGGACATAAAACAAGCATCAAAAAATTTAAAAAGATTGAAATTATTCAAAGCACATTCTCTGACCACAATGGAATACAATTAGAAGTCAATAACCATCAGAGACTTAGAAAATTCACAAATACCTGGAGGTTAAACAACACACTCCTAAAGAATCAGTGGGTTAAAGAAGAAATAGCAAGAGAAATTGCTAAATATATAGAGACGAATGAAAATGAGAACACAACATACCAAAACCTATGGGATGCAGCAAAAGCAGTGCTAAGGGGGGAATTTATAGCAGTAAACGCATATATTAAAAAGGAAGAGAGAGCCAAAATCAAAGAACTAATGGATCAACTGAAGAAGCTAGAAAATGAACAGCAAACCAATCCTAAACCAAGTACAAGAAAAATAACAAGGATTAAAGCAGAAATAAATGACATAGAGAACAAAAAAACAATAGAGAGGATAAATATCACCAAAAGTTGGTTCTTTGAGAAGATCAACAAGATTGACAAGCCACTAGCTAGACTGACAAAATCAAAAAGAAAGAAGACCCATATAAACAAAATAATGAATGAAAAAGGTGACAGTACTGCAGATCCTGAAGAAATTAAAAAAATTGTAAGAGGATAGTATGAACAACTGTATGGCAACAAACTGGATAATGTAGAGGAAATGGACAACTTCCTGGAAACATATGAACAACCTAGACTGAGCAGAGAAGAAATAGAAGACCTCAACCAACCCATCACAAGCAAAGAGATCCAATCAGTCATCAAAAATCTTCCCACAAATAAATGCCCAGGGCCAGATGGCTTCACAGGGGAATTCTACCAAACTTTCCAGAAAGAACTGACACCAATCTTACTCAAACTCTTTCAAAACATTGAAGAAAATGGAACACTACCTAACTCATTTTAGGAAGCTAACATCAATCTAATACCAAAACCAGGCAAAGATGTTACAAAAAAGGAAAACTACCGGCTAATCTCCCTAATGAATATAGATGCAAAAATCCTCAACAAAATACTTGCAAATCGAATCCAAAGACGCATTAAAAAAATCATACACCATGACCAAGTGGGGTTTATTCCAGGCATGCAAGGATGGTTCAAGATAAGAAAATCAATCAATGTATTACAACACATTAACAAGTCAAAAGGGAAAAATCAATTGATCATCTCAATAGATGCTGAAAAAGCATTTGACAAAATCCAACATCCGTTTTGATAAAAACACTTCAAAAGGTAGGAATTGAAGGAAAATTCCTCAACATGGTAAAGAGCATATATGAAAAACCCACAGCCAGCATAGTACTCAATGGTGAGAGACTGAAAGCCTTCCCTCTAAGATCAGGAAGAAGACAAGGATGCCCGCTATCACCACTGTTATTCAACATTGTGCTGGAAGTGCTAGCCAGGGCAATCCGGCAAGACAAAGAAATAAAAGGCATCCAAATTGGAAAAGAAGAAGTAAAACTGTCATTGTTTGCAGATGATATGATCTTATATCTAGAAAACCCTGAGAAATCGACGATACAGCTACTAGAGCTAATAAACAAATTTAGCAAAGTAGCGGGATACAAGGTTAATGCACATAAGTCAGTAATGTTTCTATATGCTAGAAATGAACAAACTGAAGAGACACTCAAGAAAAAGATACCATTTTCAATAGCAACTAAAAAAATCAAGTACCTAGGAATAAACTTAACCAAAGATGTAAAAGACCTATACAAAGAAAACTACATAACTCTACTAAAAGAAATAGAAGGGGATCTTAAAAGATGGAAAAATATTCCATGTTCATGGATAGGAAGACTAAATGTCATTAAGATGTCAATTCTACCCAAACTCATCTACAGATTCAATGCAATCCCAATCAAAATTCCAACAACCTACTTTGCAGACTTGGAAAAGCTAGTTATCAAATTTATTTGGAAAGGGAAGATGCCTCGAATTGCTAAAGACACTCTAAAAAAGAAAAACAAAGTGGGAGGACTTACACTCCCTGACTTTGAAGCTTATTATAAAGCCACAGTTGCCAAAACAGCATGGTACTGGCACAAAGATAGACATATAGATCAATGGAATCGAATTGAGAATTCGGAGATAGACCCTCAGATCTATGGCTGACTGATCTTTGATAAGGCCCCCAAAGTCACTGAACTGAGTCATAATGGTCTTTTCAACAAATGGGGCTGGGAGAGTTGGATATCCATATCCAAAAGAATGAAAGAGGACCCCTACCTCACCCCCTACACAAAAATTAACTCAAAATGGACCAAATATCTCAATATAAAAGAAAGTACCATAAAACTCCTAGAAGATAATGTAGGAAAACATCTTCGAGACCTTGTATTAGGCGGCCACTTCCTAGACTTTACACCCAAAGCACAAGCAACAAAAGAGAAAATAGATAAATGGGAACTCCTCAAGCTTAAAAGTTTCTGCACCTCAAAGGAATTTCTCAAAAAGGTAAAGAGGCAGCCAACTCAATGGGAAAAAATTTTTGGAAACCATGTATCTGACAAAAGATTGATATCTTGCATATATAAAGAAATCCTACAACTCAATGACAATAGTACAGTCAGCACAATTATAAAATGGGCAAAAGATATGAAAAGACAGTTCTCTGAAGAGGAAATACAAATGGCCAAGAAACACATGAAAAAATGTTCAGCTTCACCAGCTATTAGAGAGATGCAAATTAAGACCACAATGAGATACCATCTAACACCGGTTAGAATGGCTGCCATTAAACAAACAGGAAACTACAAATGCTGGAGGGGATGCGGAGAAATTGGAACTCTTATTGACTGTTGGTGGGACTGTATAATGGTTCAGCCACTCTGGAAGTCAGTCTGGCAGTTCCTTAGAAAACTAGATATAGAGTTACCATTCGACCCAGCGATTGCACTTCTCAGTATATACCCGGAAGATCGGAAAGCAGTGACACGAACAGATATCTGCACACCAATGTTCATAGCAGCATTATTCACAATTGCCAAAAGATGGAAACAACCCAAATGTCCTTCAACAGATGAGTGGATAAATAAAATGTGGTATATACACACGATGGAATACTACGCGGCAGTAAGAAGGAACGATCTCGTGAAACATATGACAACATGGATGAACCTTGAAGACATAATGCTAAGCGAAATAAGCCAGGCACAAAAAGAGAAATATTATATGCTACCACTAATGTGAACTTTGAAAAATGTAAAACAAATGGTTTATAATGTAGAATGTAGGGGAACTAGCAATAGAGAGCAATTAAGGAAGGGGGAACAATAATCCAAGAAGAACAGATAAGCTATTTAACTTTCTGGGGATGCCCAGGAATGACTATGGTCTGTTAATTTCTGATGGATATAGTAGGCGCAAGTTCAGAGAAATGTTGCTATATTATGTAACTTTCTTGGGGTAAAGTAGGAACATGTTGGAAGTTAAGCAGTTATCTTAGGTTAGTTGTCTTTTTCTTACTCCCTTGTTATGGTCTCTTTGAAATGTTCTTTTATTGTATATTTGTTTTGTTTTTAACTTTTTTTTCATACACTTGATTTAAAAAAGAAGGGAAAGTGAAAAAAATAAAAACAAAAAACAAGGAAAAAAAAAAGATGCAGTGCCCCCTTGAGGAGCCTGTGGAGAATGCAGGGGTATTCGCCTACCCCACCTCCATGGTTGCTAACATGACCACAGACATAGGGGACTGGTGGTTTGATGGGTTGAGCCCTCTACCACAGGTTTTACCCTTGGGAAGACGGTTGCTGCAAAAGAGAGGCTAGGCCTCCCTATGGTTGTGCCTAAGAGCCTCCTCCTGTATGCCTCTTTGTTGCTCAGATGTGGCCCTGTCTCTCTAGCTAAGCCAACTTGAAAGGTTAAATCACTGCCCTCCCCTCTACGTGGGATCAGACACCCAGGGGAGTGAATCTCCCTGGCAACGTGGAATATGACTCCCGGGGAGGAATGTAGACCTGGCATCGTGGGACGGAGAACATCTTCTTGACCAAAAGGGGGATGTGAAAGGAAATGAAATAAGCTTCAGTGGCAGAGAGAATCCAAAAGGAGCCGAGAGGTCACTCTGGTGGGCACTCTTACGCACACTTTAGACAACCCTTTTTAGGTTCTAAAGAATTGGGGTAGCTGGTGGTGGATACCTGAAACTATCAAACTACAACCCAGAACCCATGAATCTCGAAGACAGTTGTATAAAAATGTAGCTTATGAGTGGTGACAAGGGGATTGGGAAAGCCATAAGGACCACACTCTACTTTTTCTAGTTTATGGATGGATGAGTAGAAAAATAGGGGAAGGAAACAAACAGACAAAGGTACCCAGTGTTCTTTTTTACTTCAATTGCTCTTTTTCACTGTAATTATTATTCTTGTTATTCTTGTGTGTGCGCTAATGAAGGTGTCAGGGATTGATTTGGGTGATGAATGTACAACTATGTAATGGTACTGTGAACAATCGAAAGTACGATTTGTTTTGTATGGCTGCGTGGTATATGAATATATCTCAATAAAATGAAGATTAAAAAAAAAAAAAGACATAATGCTGAGCAAAATAAGCCAGGCACAAAAAGAGAGATATTGTATGTTACCACTAATGTGAATTCTGTGAAAAATGTTCAGTGTTTTATACTGTAGAATGTAGGGGACCTAGAGATACCAATTAGTGGAGGGGGAATGATAATCTAATAAGAACAGATAAACTATGGAGGGTAATCTCAATGTTTTGGGAATGCTCAGGAATGATTATGGTTTTTAAACTTTTTGGATAATAAGATCATGTTGGAAGCAATAGAGTTATTTTAGGTTTTTTTTTCTCTTATTCCTTTGTTTTCTTAGGGGTTGTTAATTTTCTTGGGGTATGGTAGGAACATGTTGGAAGCAATGTAGTTATTTTAGATTATTTGTTTTTCTTACTCCTCTGTTTGGACATGGTTTATTAATTTTCTTGGGGTATGGTAGGAACATATTGGAAGCAAAGTAGTTATTTTAGGTTATTTGTTTTCCTTAATCCATTGCTTTGTTTGAAATGTTGTGGGTTTTTTTTTGGTTGTTGTTTGCCTGTTTGTTTTTAATTTTTTGATAAACAAAGTTAAAAAATTGAAAAAAAAATCAGTAGAAAAATGGAGTAAAAACTAAATGACAAATAGGGTGGGATGGGGGGATGGTTTGGGTATTCTCTTTTCAGTTTTATTTTTTATTCTTATTCTGATTCTTTCTGATGTAAGGAAAATGTTCAGAAATAGATTGTGGTGGTGAACGCATAACTATATGATCATACTGTGAACAGTTGATTGTATACCATGGATGACTGTATGGTTTGTGAATATATTTCAATAAAACTGAATTAAAAAAAATGACTCATAAAGAAAAGTAATAATAAGCATGAATAAAAGAGTTTTGTAGAAAAACAAGTAATGGGTCATCTCAATGCATTTAAGGATTGTGTTCTTTAAAATTATATTTCAAAAGTATAAACATATTCATAGTCGCTTAGTGTTTGCTTACATTTGGCTGCCTTAATAGAGGCATATTTTAAGATGCAATGTGGAAATTCATGGTTATGAATTCAGGAAAGAGGCAGACGGAGGAGAAGCTATTTGAATCTTAATGACATCGTTGACTAGGAGGTCCCTGCAACCCGAAGTGCTCTACTCCCATCTGGTGGTGCAACCAGAAAACTGTTGGAATAAGGTTTTGTAGATGTTTTAAAATAAACACACATGTTCTGCAAAATGAAAGTGAGGAAGTGACTGCGGTTGTCACAGCCTGCCATTCATCCTGTAGGTTTTCACTCTTTGTCATTGCCTTGCAGTCAAACCTTCCAAGCCCTTTTGTAGCATTCAAGGAATACCAGAAACTGTCCACCCTGTTGCTCTTTCTTGCCTCTCTGCCATCGGAACACCTGCTCTTGTGTACTACTGGTATAAACTCAAGGGAAGAAACATCGTCCCAGTGAAAGAAAGCTTTGGTAAGTATAACCTTGACCAGCCCCTTAAAAGGTTTGGTAGGGGATCTGTGATTGGCAGCATGACTGTGGCTGGCTGCTCATCTTTAGATCTAAATCTTCTATTTTTCTTGGGTTGGTGTAAAAAGAATGTCTGTTTCCCAGCAAGATAATTGTGGTCTGGTCCCTACCACCCCCACTTCCAAGTTTTAGAAGGCAGCCCATTTTTGGTTCAGAGGTGGAAGATGCAGAGGGAATATGCGTGGCCCCAGATGGGCTACATTTGGGCTACATAGTCCTGAGGAGCTAGTTGGATCTTAAGAATGGGAGGCCATTGTGGGGAAGTGGGTGGGCATAGATCATAGATTTCAAAAGTCTATTTCATGATTTTGACAGACCCAGCCACCGGGATTTTGATTATTGGAAATCTAACCAATTTTGAAAAAGGTTATTACCTGTGCACTGCTATCAACAGCCTTGGTAATGGTTCCTGTGAAATTGATCTAACATCTTCAAGTAAGTTTATCATACGATTTTAATATCTCTCCTTAAGTCAAGTGTTCTGAGTC
Source organism: Choloepus didactylus (assembly GCF_015220235.1). NCBI lineage: Eukaryota > Metazoa > Chordata > Mammalia > Pilosa > Megalonychidae > Choloepus > Choloepus didactylus. The sequence continues at coordinate 44,554,289 of NC_051335.1, read as the reverse complement.
TGTTAGCCAAATAAATTAATTAGGATCCTTTGTTAGTCCTTCCTGCCTCTCTGGGGATTTCTGTGCTTTATTTATAAGTTGATACGGTGAATGATCATTCTAGTAACATCAAATGCTTTTATAATACTTACTATGTGCCACACACTGTCCTAAATTCTTTACAAAAAATTGATTCATTTCAGTCTCTAGAAGGTAGGTATTATGATTCAATAAATAAAACAACAGCTTCATTGGTAGTACCAGGCTGGATTCCTCTTTGTGATGCTCTTGGAGACTCCAGGTGAAACTGTAGCTATTGATGTCAAACATGTAGCTCACAGATTTCCAGTTCATAACGAATTTGACAAGCTCTGCCTCTAATAATAATAGTAATGAAAACACCCATACCCACAATCACAGCTAACATACGTGGAGCACAAACTATGTGTCAGACACTCTGCCAAGTGCTGTATGAGTATTATCTCATTCAATCCCCACAACCACCCTATCTAGGAAGTAGAATAATTGCTAGCCTCATTTTACTGAAAAGGAAACAGAAGCTTAGGGAGGTAAGCCATTTGTCCAGGACCATCTAATTGGTAACTGGCAGAGCCAGGATGACTCTAAACCTCAATCTTCCTGTTCAGAGGGTTAGTTACTCTCTAAGCATAAGACTTAAGGGCCCTACAATTGTCAAATTGGCCAGCCTGGGGCAAGCCCTCACAAGGAATGTCCCACCAAACCTTTCAAGGATCACTTAATAACACCTAGGATCTTGGCATCTATTCATTTTTCTGACTTACCCTGAATCTGTGGTTTTAATATTTACCACATCCAGAGGTGGCAAGTTCTGCTGGATTATTGCTCTTCTTATGAAGCTGAGCTTTCTTCCTTTTATTTCTCCTAATTTAAACATTTTCCAATTCCAGAGGTTGCTCCTTTCCTTCTCATATCCCTTTCAGCAATTTTCATGTCAAAGTGAATCAAACTCATCTTTTTGGTCTGTCCTTTTCTGTAGTCCCATTCCACCCACAATCCCTTGATTATCTCTTTTGCCTTTCTCTAGATCTTCCCCAATCCCTTTTCACCTTCCCAAAGATACATATCATATTCCTGATATAGAGACACCTAGGATTTGTACTTGAGTTTTGCTTTCTAATCCTCTTTCCAATTATGTCCAGTATTTGGCTTCCTTCCCCAATTCCTTAAACATTTATTGAATATCAGTAAATGCCAGAGACTGTCCTAGGTGATGGGGGTATACAGAGATTAATAAGATATTTGTCCTACTTTCAAGGATTTCATAGTTTAGCTAGAGGAACAGACATATGAACAAACAATTATGCTAAAATGTGCTAAAAGCTATAATAGATGTCTGCAAGGGTCTTTGGGACACCCAAGAGCGAACAATTCATTATGCTTGCAGAGCCAGAGGCAGCTTCATTGATGAGGTTCTGTGTGAACTGGATGTTGAAGGAACTTGCAAAGCTCTAAAGTGGGGATTCTCATGATGGTGAAGGGAATTCGAAGGATGACAGAGAAGCAGGCTTAGGAGGATAACCAGTCCAGATTAGGGGAGGAGGATGGAAGACTCCAAAAGTAATGTGTTCAGGGAAAAAATCTGATAGATTATTTTATATGTTTGTATTGAAAGAGGTTTAACAGTTTTGCTGGAAATTTTTGGGATTAATGATAATACAATTAAAAGAAAACTAAACATATCCCCAAATGAGGCAATTATTAACCTTGGGTCAGGGGAACAAGTCACATAAGAGAGAATCATAGTATGCTATGTCTTTCAGCTGTAAACAATATTTACTTATTCATAATACTGTAAACTTTGATTTAACTAAACTTATGCTCTAACTATATTCGGAGAATTGGGGGTGGAAGGGGCACAGTGTGGATGGGAGCAGGTGACATAAGAGAGCTAAATCTTCAAGTTCCAGAGTAGGAGGTCAATAGGAAATGTCTAAAATTGAAAAAAGGTCAGAACAAGCATAGTAGATAGAAATATGGAGGCAGTTTCTGGAAATACAGCCAAAAGAGTTAAAAGCAGTCTCCTCTAGCGAATGGGACTCAGAGATGGGGAGGAGTTGGATGGGGGACTGCTGGTTTTGTGATAAGCCTAGTAGTACAATTTGATGTTTAAACTTATTCATGTTATTCCTTTAATAAAAAAATTAAAGAATTATCAGACAACTCAAAATATAAGATGGCTACCCCTATTTGAGGGGAGGCAGATGGAGATGGGTCCACTTGTATCCCAGACATGGTCTCTCAGGGACATTGCCTCAGTGCTTGAATGTCTGGTGCTCAGCTGGATCGTCTCACACTCATTAAGTTTTTCCATAGACTGATGTAATAAACAGATGCCTGTTTTATCAAAATGGGTCTACCCTTTCCAGTGGCCAGAATGCACGAGGCTACTTCATGAGCATAGAATCTGTAGGAGAGAAGAAAGTTCTTAAGGACCTTTTTCACATATGCTCTGAGAAAGCCTGGTGAAATGCTCCTGCCTGTAACAGAGGTCATCTCCCTGGTGACCAGCTTGCCCACTCCTTGGTATCTCTCTCCCTGACCAGCAAATGTAAACTAAAGACTCACTTCTCGAAACTCCATTTTGAAAAAGATCCAGGCTCCCCCACCCCCACCCCCATGGTGTATTTTTTCTTTAGGTGTGTAAATGCCAATGGTTAAGCTACATAGTCAAGCCCATCATCTTTCTTCTCCCACTATGAGTTAAACTGGCAGAGTTCTAGGGATTCCTATTCTCCCAGCCACTACAGGTCACTTCCCCACTATAGGAATGCTCCAGATACGCTCCAGTAGTTCCACATGCACATATATGAGGTAGACATGATGTTCCACTTTATTAATCAACTGCATGTGTCTCCCAGATCCAGAAGTTGGAATCATTATTGGGGCCTTGGTGGGTACCCTAGCAGGTGCTGCCATTATCATCTCTGCTGTGTGCTTCACAAGGAGCAAGGCAAAGGCAAAGGAAAGGAAGAGAAATTCTAGAACCACCACCGAACTCGTGTAAGACCTTACTTTGTCATTTTCACTTGTATACAAACTTTTCTCGGGCATATCTCTTTCAGTCAGCCCTCCCTATGCCCTTCTTTTAGCATATCAGAGGTATCTTTCTACTCACTCTCACTGATTTTATAAAAAGAATAAGGATGGCTACCATTTACTGAGCAGCATGTGCCAGACCCTGTTCTTAGCACTTTATGTATATCAACTCATTTACCCCTCACAACAATCCTGTGAGCTAAGTAAGGTACTGTTTTCAGTCTCATTTCTCAGAGAGGTTAAGTGACTTGCACAAGGTCACTCAGTGAATAAGTTGCAGAGCAGATATTTGATTTGGGATTGGAGGAGAGAAGAGGACAGCTATTAGGGAAGGCCTTACTTGTTGAGCACCTCAGAACCAGGTAGAACAATATGGCAAATCCTGCAGAATGAGCCCTGGACAAGAATGCAGAGGGGAAGGCCTTTGTCTTTATGATAGGCATTCAGTGCCCTCAGCTTCCAGATGTCTGTCTACTACATGGCACCTAGCTCCAGGCTTGGGATGTCCTTAGCCCCTAGAACAACTTTTTCTTTTCTCCTGTCATATGTTGTCCCATCCACTCAGAGCTCTATCCTTTGCTTCCCAAAGTAGAAGCCAGTTTCCAAGAGGTCAATTAAGACATTAATGTAAGTTATAAGAGCTAACATTCATTGAGTGCTTTACTCTGTGCACTTTATGTGTATTATTTCATTTAATCCTACGAAGTGGATATCATTAGAGATGAGGAAACTGAGGCATAGAGAGTTAAAATTCACTCAGTATGACCCAAACTCAGCTCTATTTCCAGTGGTCATATATTTAATCACTATTATACCTGCCCTCCCTCCCCCCAGTGCTTGGGAATTGTGGAGGGGCTGGGTTTGCATAGTATTGCATGTCTTTTTGACTGGTTTCTACAATTATCTCTGGCCCTTATTGGCTATCTGTGGATCTTGGGTTCATCTGAGTCTCCTTTTTTTTTTTTTTTTTAAACTGACAAATGGGGTGATTTCTCATTATGTTCCTCAAAGTCACTTGCACTTCCTCAAAGTAGATTATCAGTGTAAAAACATTGGGTTAATTACTGCCACAAGGGACATTGTAGAGTTAGAGACTCTTCAGATTGGGAAGAGTACTGATCTTGAGCCCTTTTCCCTAGCAGTGTGAAAGCTCCACCTCTTGGGCTCAATAGGATGTCTTTGAACCAATCCAATCCATATAGAGTTCTTCCTCTTTGGAAACGGATGAGATTGGTGGAGGCCATGGGGTTCTGTGCTTTCTTAAGTCAATAAAACAACAATAAAAATCCTAATAGGCTGTCTTCCAAGAAAAAAAAAGACAGCACCAGCAGTCTTTAAAGGGTGGGAAGCAGGCCAGTGAGGGTGAGATGTAAGAGTAGGGTGACCTCTGGGACACGCTTCAAGTCATAACATTTTGGTTGCTTCTTAGTCCACCTTTGGTTACGTTGTGAACATTCAATGGCAGCCATCTTTCCAAGAGCTGTAGCAGTAAGAATAGCAGCTCCCAGCTGCATGGACAGAAGAAAAGGCCCTGGGCGAACCCACTCTACATGATCCTGGCACCTAAGATTGCTGTCGCATTTTTATTTCACCATATGCAATTTGATCCTGAATGCATAAGAAATCGTTTTATTAGTTTTCTTTAAAACAGTACTTAATCCATTCTGGAAAGACAGTGTTCTATTTTCTGAAAAAAAAATCTTTCAACTCCTTTGGGGACAAATTCTGGCATCTCACAACTCTTAAGACTTACGTTGTTCCTGAAGGCTAGTCTTAATCTTCCCTGTTTTCTTAGCTGCAATATATACTTGGTACACGGTGGTGCTCAGTAAACACTTGTAAACTTAAACTGAGATGGTTGTTAAATTAATGATGGTAATAACCGCCATCATTTATTGTGCACAGGCACCATGCTAGGAGCTATGCATGTGCTGTTTCTTAAAATCCCCATAACAACCCTAGAATCAGGCTTTCTATGTCCATGCTACAGAAGAGAAAACTGAAGCTTAAGAGGTGATGCAATTTGCCAAAAGTCACATAGGATAGTAAGTAACAAAGTGGGAATCAAAATGCACATTGTCTGACCCACAGCCAGAACCGACTTATCCATTAGGCAGAGGAAGCAGTCCCTAGGACCTGCAATATTTTTAGGGGATCACGAAAATGTTTTAATTTCTTGTAAAGTCAAAAGAAAAGAATGAACTTTTAGGTCAAAGAAACTGTTTTCCTATATAGTATTAATATACTTGTCTTTATACTGATATAGTCATAAGATGTAATTTCTAGTATTTTTTATGGAAGAAGGCTCCCATGAAGGCAAAAATCCTAGGGACCACAGAAGTCAGCATGTGGTACTGCCTGCAGCCCAAGCTCTTACCACAATGCTATTTCTTCTTTAGTGTTTATCACACTTGTTCATGTATTCATTCCTCCCTCCTTTCCTTGCTTCCACAACTGTTTATTGGGTGCCTACCATGTGCCAAGTATTGTGCTAGGTGGAATGAGAGATACAGAGATGCACCAGAGTCATGTATTTAGCTCTCAAAGACCTTATTAGATCCCTAGACCCTTTCATCCTGGCCTCAGTTTTCCCACCTTTTAAACACTGGTATGTCTGTCCCTTTTGAACTCTCGTTATATTGATGAGACCTAAACCTGTCTGAGCCCAAAATGGAGACATGTGGTCACACTATTCAAAATCACAGATGTCCTGAACAGTCTGGGAACTGTGGTCACTGTAGTTACGGAGCCTGTGCCTCCACATGAAGAACCTTCAAAGTCAGTGTTTTCATAACCTGCTCTTCCCTGGGCCTTCTTCCTGCAGACCAATGACAAAGGCCAACCAAAGTACAGAAAACGAAACAATGCCACCTGAAGAAGCTGTCCAGATTGAAGCCTTCTGCCACCTTCCAACCTTGAGACTAACCGTGCTAGTGTCCTGGAGCCAGACCATGAGCCAGACCCCCAGAGCCTGCCCCGGAGCCTACCCCGGAGCCTGCTCCAGGGCCTGAGCCAGTGCCCGTGCCCGAGCCTGAGATTGAGCTGGAGCCAGAGCCAGAGCTGGAGCCAGAGCTGGAGCCGGCATCAGAGCCGAAGCCTGGGATTGTAATTGAGCCTCTCTGTGATGAGGAGAAGGGGGTGACCAAGCCATAAGCCAGTGGTCTAAAATAATAGCAGTCATCATGAAGGAAACCACCAAGTTCCATTTGGAATTCAGTTGACATAACCAACCACCCCATCACCTCCCTCCTTTTTAACCAGCCCTTAGAAGGCTCCAACTCTGAATTCTAAGTAAGTGGGTCAAGATAACAACTAAGTAAATTCAAAGGTTCCTGCGACATTAATAGTGTAACATACTTACAATTTTATTGACGTAAAAATAACCAATCCCAAGTAAACAAGCTATTTCTAACTCAGCTAAGAGTTTTGCAAAAACAGCACTTGTGTCATATTTCAGAAAATCTTGTCTATTTTTAGCTGTTCTCTCGTGATGTTCCACATGTGCACACGACAAGATGGCATTAATTAGATTCAGTATTGTTTCTAGGACTAGTTGTCAGAGCTTCCCTATTCATTTTCATATTGACTACTAAGAAAAGAATTCACCAGCATTATCTCATAGATTGGAAGAAAGTTTCTTCAAAAACTCCAGAGGAGACTATGTAAAGGGTACATATTAATTTGTGAATAGCATTTAAAACCAGGTCATAAAATTAATGCTTCATTTATCATATTAGATTTCCCAAGTAGCCACCCTGCTATCCAATATCTGAGCATAGCAAATTTTAAAAATAATCCAATATTAAAATGTAAAATAATGTATAGGCAAATGATTCCAAATAAAATTTTCCTTTAGGGAATACAGTATGTTGATATCATAGGTGATGTATAACTCAGCTTTGAATGAACGATTATGATAGCACTATGTCTGATGCTATCTGATTTGGAAGGGCCAGACCAGGAAACTGTTCTAAATGAACACTTTATTTTAGATTACCCAACTAATTATTTAAATAATCTGTATTACTGTTGGTAAACTCCATATTAATAGAGATATCATTCTTGTATAAACACTAAATATTACCTAAAATGCATTATCACCTCTACTTCATCCATTAAAAAGATTTTTCATTGATCATATTTCTCCCACACCCTACCTGGAAGAAATTTGCTAATAATCAATCATATTTTAAATCCTATTTTAAGGCTCAATAAATAATACCTAGTAAATTCTTATTTTAATGACTTCTAAGGTGAATCCTTTGACATTCAGCTTTACTGAGGCACAATTTATGTACAGCAAACTGCACACAGATCAAATATACAATTTGATGACCTTTGGCAGATGTATACACTTATGAAACCACAACAACAATCAAGATACAGAACATTTCCATAATCTCAAAACATTCCCTCATGCTCCCTTTTGTTCAGTCATCCCTGGACTCAGGCAACCACTGATGTGCTTTCCATTAGTAGAGGTTAACATTGCCTTTTCTTGCATCAGTACATACTTTCTTGTGCCTGGTTTCTTCAAAGGTGACTCCTTTTTAAATGAAGTAATGAATCTCAATCTCATCCAGATTTTCATATAAAGGATTTTCTTAAATTGAGCCCCCTTTTATATATAGATTAATTGGGAAGCTTTAAAAAATACTCTGGTTGAGGTCTGTAGATTTTAAGGTGGATTGAAATTGAAATAATCATTACTCTTTTCTAAAGCCATGGAGAGGAGATAGCAAGCTTTTACTTGGGTATTTTCTTTGATGCTTCTATTTTCAGCCAATTTCTGGTGTTTTTTGAAGCATCTAAAATTCAGACTAAACATGATACTATGATATATGGTGTCTGGTGGGATCCTGGAAAATCCAGGAAACAAAATGATGAAGGTCTTAAGAATGAGTTTAGATTTAGAAATTAAAAACTAAATGCCAGTAGTGTAAAAATCTGAATTACCAAAATGCCCAAGTAGCTGGGATGCATTTTTCCCTTCCACTTTTATGACAGAGGCAAATCTCACACACAAAAAAAATGAGACTAACATCTAACAGTCAACAAATTCACCCAAATTTCTGCTGGATCAGTGCTGACCAGGGTGGAGGAGGCACTATTGAAGTCTTACAGAACTATGTATTTTTAAGCACTGTTCTGTTCAAAATACTGATGAATAATTGGATCAGTGGTTTTTAACCTTATTTGGAGTCATAGACCCCCTTAAGAATCTGCTGAAAACTCTGAACCCATCTCCATAGAAAAATGTTTGCATACAGAAAGTGTCACATTCAGTTAGGTGAATTACAGACCCCCTGAATCCAAGATTAAGAGCCAGTGACTTAGACAGAAAGCACACTTAATCAATTTGAGGTGGCTTGCCTCTGGGGGGAATGGCTACTGTTGTATGAATCAAGATTCAAAATGATCTTTAAAGTACAAAAGCTGAGCTGAAATCAACAAAATGATTCTGACAATAGATGGAAAGGTATGGATCTAAAAATAGAGTACATGTTCCTCTTGCAGAAACCCTAGCTGGGCAAGATTGGGAAGCAGGTGAGGTTAATCTGAAGCAGTATCTTTGAATTAGCTCATTTTACTGCCCTTCCTGACCTGGTGGAATCTTATTTTCCAAACACCCAGGGTTCTCATGCTGCTGCTAACTTGGTGGCATAGTTAGGTCTGCATCCCCCATGAAGAATTCACTACTGAGGATCTAGCTCTACCCTTGCCACCGTTTCAAAAGGAATCCATTCCGTGACTTGTTCTTGGGCAGCAAACATCTGAAACAATCCAGAGGGGAGATATTTCTGGAAAAAGGAACCTTCTCAACCCCCCCTTTTTTTTTTTTTACAGGCACCTCAAGGGGGCACTACATCTTTTTTTTTTTTTTTCGTGTTTTTTTTTTTTAACTTTCCCTTCTTTTTTAAATCAACTATATGAAAAAAAAGTTAAAAAGAAAACAAACATACAATAAAAGAACATTTCAAAGAGACCATAACAAGGGAGTAAGAAAAAGACAACTAACCTAAGATAACTGCTTAACTTCCAACATGTTCCTACTTTACCCCAAGAAAGTTACATAATATAGCAACATTTCAGTGAACTTGTTCCTACTACATCCATCAGAAATTAACAGACCATAGTCATTTCTGGGCATCCCCAGAACGTTAAATAGCTTATCTGTTCTTCTTGGATTATTGTTCCCCCTTCCTTAATTGCTCTCTACTGCTAGTTCCCCTACATTCTACATTATAAACCATTTGTTTTACATTTTTCAAAGTTCACATTAGTGGTAGCATATAATATTTCTCTTTTTGTGCCTGGCTTATTTCGCTCAGCATTATGTCTTCAAGGTTCATCCATGTTGTCATATGTTTCACCAGATCGTTCCTTCTTACTGCCGCGTAGTATTCCATCGTGTGTATATACCAACATTTTATTTATCCACTCATCTGTTGAAGGACATTTGGGTTGTTTCCATCTCTTGGCAATTGTGAATAATGCTGCTATGAACATTGGCGTGCAGATATCTGTTCGTGTCACTGCTTTCCGATCTTCCGGGTATATCCCGAGAAGTGCAATCGCTGGATCGAATGGTAGCTCTATATCTAGTTTTCTAAGGAACTGCCAGACTGACTTCCAGAGTGGCTGAACCATTATACAGTCCCACCAACAATGAATAAGAGTTCCAATTTCTCCACATCCCCTCCAGCATTTGTAGTTTCCTGTTTGTTTAATGGCAGCCATTCTAACCGGTGTTAGATGGTATCTCATTGTGGTCTTAATTTGCATCTCTCTAATAGCTAGTGAAGCTGAACATTTTTTCATGTGTTTCTTGGCCATTTGTATTTCCTCTTCAGAGAACTGTCTTTTCATATCTTTTGCCCATTTTATAATTGGGCTGTCTGTACTATTGTCATTGAGTTGTAGGATTTCTTTGTATATGCAAGATATCAGTCTTTTGTCAGATACGTGGTTTCCAAAAATTTTTTCCCATTGAGTTGGCTGCCTCTTTACCTTTTTGAGAAATTCCTTTGAGGTGCAGAAACTTCTAAGCTTGAGGAGTTCCCATTTATCTATTTTCTCTTTTGTTGCTTGTGCTTTGGGTGTAAAGTCTAGGAAGTGGCTGCCTAATACAAGGTCTTGAAGATGTTTTCCTACATTATCTTCTAGGAGTTTTATTTTATGGTACTTTCTTTTATATTGAGATCTTTGGTCCATTTTGAGTTAATTTTTGTGTAGGGGGTGAGGTAGGGGTCCTCTTTCATTCTTTTGGATATGGATATCCAACTCTCCCAGCCCCATTTGTTGAAAAGACCATTATGTCTCAGTTCAGTGACTTTGGGGGCCTTATCAAAGATCAGTCAGCCATAGATCTGAGGGTCTATCTCCGAATTCTCAATTCGATTCCATTGATCTATCTGTCTATCTTTGTGCCAGTACCATGCTGTTTTGGCAACTGTGGCTTTATAATAAGCTTCAAAGTCAGGGAGTGTAAGTCCTCCCACTTTGTTTTTCTTTTTTAGAGTGTCTTTAGCAATTCGAGGCATCTTCCCTTTCCAAATAAATTTGATAACTAGCTTTTGCAAGTCTGCAAAGTAGGTTGTTGGAATTTTGATTGGGATTGCATTGAATCTGTAGATGAGTTTGGGTAGAATTGACATCTTAATGCCATTTAGCCTTCCTATCCATGAACATGGAATATTTTTCCATCTTTTAAGTCCCCTTCTATTTCTTTTAGTAGAGTTATGTAGTTTTCTTTGTATAGGTATTTTACATCTTTGGTTAAGTTTATTCCTAGGTACTTGATTTTTTTAGTTGCTATTGAAAATGGTATCTTTTTCTTGAGTGTCTCTTCAGTTTGTTCATTTCTAGCATATAGAAACATTACTGACTTATGTGCATTAACCTTGTATCCCGCTATTTTGCTAAATTTGTTTATTAGCTCTAGTAGCTGTATCGTCGATTTCTCAGGGTTTTCTAGATATAAGATCATATCGTCTGCAAACAATGACAGTTTTACTTCTTCTTTTCCAATTTGGATGCCTTTTATTTCTTTGTCTTGCCGGATTGCGCTGGCTAGCACTTCCAGTACAATGTTGAATAACAGTGGTGACAGCGGGCATCCTTGTCTTGTTCCTGATCTTAGAGGGAAGGCTTTCAGTCTCTCACCATTGAGTACTATGCTGGCTGTGGGTTTTTCATATATGCTCTTTATCATGTTGAGGAAGTTTCCTTCAATTCCTACCTTTTGAAGTGTTTTTATCAAAAAGGGATGTTGGATTTTGTCAAATGCTTTTTCAGCATCTATTGAGATGATCAATTGATTTTTCCCTTTCGAGTTTTTAATGTGCTGTAATACATTGATTGTTTTTCTTATGTTGAACTATCCTTGCATGCCTGGAATGAACCCCACTTGGTCATGGTGTATGATTTTTTTAATGTGTCTTTGGATTTGATTTGCAAGTATTTTGTTGAGGATTTTTGCATCTATATTCATTAGGGAGATTGGCCGGTAGTTTTCCTTTTTTGTAGCATCTTTGCCTGGTTTTGGTATTAGATTGATGTTAGCTTCATAAAATGAGTTAGGTAGTGTTCCATTTTCTTCAGTGTTTTGAAAGAGTTTGAGTAAGATTGGTGTCAGTTCTTTCTGGAAAGTTTGGTAGAATTCCCCTGTGAAGCCATCTGGCCCTGGGCATTTATTTGTGGGAAGATTTTTGATGACTGATTGGATCTCTTTGCTTGTGATGGGTTGGTTAAGGTCTTCTATTTCTTCTCTGGTCAGTCTAGGTTGTTCATATGTTTCCAGGAAATTGTCCATTTCTTCTACATTCTCCAGTTTGTTGCCATACAGTTGTTCATAATATCCTCTTATAATTTTGTTAATTTCTTCAGGATCTGCAGTTATGTCACCTTTTTCATTCATTATTTTGTTTATATGGGTCTTCTCTCTTTTTGATTTTGTCAGTCTAGCTAGGGGCTTGTCAATCTTGTTGATCTCAAAGAACCAACTTTTGGTGATATTTATCCTCTCTATTGTTTTTTTGTTCTCTATGTCATTTATTTCTGCTTTAATCCTTGTTATTTCTATTCTTGTACTTGGTTTAGGATTGGTTTGCTGTTCATTTTCTAGCTTCTTCAGTTGATCCATTAGTTCTTTGATTTTGGCTCTTTCTTCCTTTTTAATATATGCGTTTAGTGCTTTAAATTTCCCCCTTAGCACTGCTTTTGCTGCATCCCATAGGTTTTGGTATGTTGTGTTCTCATTTTCATTCGTCTCTATATATTTAGCAATTTCTCTTGCTATTTCTTCTTTAACCCACTGATTGTTTAGGAGTGTGTTGTTTAACCTCCAGGTATTTGTGAATTTTCTAAGTCTCTGATGGTTATTGACTTCTAATTGTATTCCATTGTGGTCAGAGAATGTGTTTTGAATAATTTCAATCTTTTTAAATTTATTGAGGCTTGTTTTATGTCCCAGCATATGATCTATTCTGGAGAAAGTTCCATGAGCACTAGAAAAGTATGTGTATCCTGGTGATTTGGGATGTAATGTCCTGTATATGTCTGTTAAATCTAATTCATTTATCAGATTGTTTAGGTTTTCAATTTCCTTATTGGTCTTCTGTCTGGTTGATATATCTATAGGAGAGAGTGATGTGTTGAAGTCTCCCACAATTATTGTGGAAACATCAATTGCTTCCTTTAGTTTTTCCAGTGTTTCTCTCATGTATTTTGTGGCACCTTGATTGGGTGCATAGACATTTACGATTGTTATTTCTTCTTGCTGAATTGCCCCTTTTTAGTATGTAGTGGCCTTCTTTGTCTCTCAAAACATCCCTGCATTTGAAGTCTATTTTATCTGAGATTAATATTGCTACACCTGCTTTCTTTTGGCTGTAGCTTGCATGAAAGTTTTTTTTCCATCCTTTCACTTTCAGTTTCTTTGTGTCCCTGTGTCTAAGATGAGTCTCTTGTATGCAACATATTGATGGTTCATTTTTTTTTGATCCATTCTGCGAATCTATATCTTTTAATTGGGGAGTTTAATCCATTTACATTCAACGTTAAAACCGTGAAGGCATTTCTTGAATCGGCCATCTTATCCTTTGGTTTATGTTTGCCATATTTTTCCCCTCTCTCTATTAATATCCTTTATTGTACCCATACCGAATCTCTTTAGTACTGAACCTTTTCTCCAAGTCTCTCTGTCCTGTCTTTGTTTCTCTGTCTGTAGGGCTCCCTTGAGTATCTCCAGTAGGGCAGGTCTCTTGTTAGCAAATTCTCTCAGCATTTGTTTGTCTGTGAAAAATTTAAGCTCTCCCTCAAATTTGAAGGAGAGCTTTGCTGGATAAAGTATTCTTGGCTGGAAATTTTTCTCACTCAGAATTTTAAATATATCGTGCCACTGCTTTCTCGCCTCCATGGTGGCTGCTGAGTAGTCACTACTTAGTCTTATGCTGTTTCCTTTGTATGTGGTGAATTGCTTTTCTCTTGCTGCTTTCAAAACTTGCTCCTTCTCTTCTGTGTTTGACAGTGTGATCAGTATATGTCTTGGAGTGGGTTTATTTGGATTTATTCTATTTGGAGTTCGCTGAGCATTTATGATTTGTGTATTTATGTTGTTTAGAAGATTTGGGAAGTTTTCCCCAACAATTTCTTTGAATACTCTTCCTAGACCTTTACCCTTTTCTTCCCCTTCTGGGACACCAATGAGTCTTATATTTGGACGTTTCATATTATCTATCATATCCCTGCGGTCCATTTTGATTTTTTCAATTTTTTTCCCCATTCTTTCTTTTATGCTTTCATTTTCCATTCTGTCATCTTCGAGGTCACTGATTCGTTGTTCAGCTTCCTCTAGTCTTGTACTATGAGTGTCCAGAATCTTTTTAATTTGGTCAACAGTTTCTTTAATTTCCATAAGATCATCCATTTTTTTATTTAGTCTTGCAATGTCTTCTTTATGCTCTTCTAGAGTCTTCTTGATTTCCTTCATATCCCGTACTATGGTCTCATTGTTCATCTTTAGTTCTTTGAGTAGCTGCTCTAGGTGCTGTGTCTCTTCTGGTCTTTTGATTTGGGTGCTTGGGCTTGGGTTATCCATATCGTCTGGTTTTTTCATATGCTTTATAATTTTCTGTTGTTTTTGGCCTCGTGGCATTTGCTGAACTTGATAGGGTTCTTTTAGGGTTTGTAGACCTATTGAAGTCCTTATCTCTAATTTATCAGATCTACAGCTTCGTGGAGTACTTTCTCTAACTAACCAGCAGGTGGCATCCACGAGCCACCTGTTCTCCACAAGCCAGTTCTCCCCTGCTTAGCCTTTTTGGTGAGTGGGGGAGTGAGTCTTGTGGGGCTCAATTGGTGTACCAAGCTTGCGTGTGTAGTTGGTGTTGCCTGCCCTGTATGTGGGGCGTGTTTCTGGGCAGTCGGGGAGGGGGGGTGGCCCTAACAATCCAATCTCCCTGATGATCCTAGAGTTTTAAAGCTGCTGCAATAGTCTAATCCTTCAGTTCAGTCCTGCCACAGTTTGTCTCTGCCACTGACCCACAAGTCTTTGGTATTGGCGTATGGCTCCTGAGACTTGCAAGTGGGCCCCTCTTCCGGGCTGTGCACCCCGGGTCCTCTGTTGAGGGATGACTGTGCTATGTCACAGGTGAGTGCCATCCCCCCAGGGCAGTTCTGGGCTGCTGGGCTGTGTAGGGAGGCTCCCAGTCTGCTCAAATGATGGCTGAATGGGGTTTGTTAATTCACACTGCTCCACCTTCCCAGCTCTGGGACAATCAGCTGAGGTTGCAGGGAAGGCTATTGTCCACGCCCAGTTTTGTGGTGTGTGCCTGTTATTTGAAGCACTTCCGTCACACTTGGTTGTCTGGGGCAGCTCTGGGCTATGGGGCTGGCGATGGGCAGGAGTGTTTCCTGTCCACCAGGATGGTGTCTGTGAGCGGACACCCCCCTTTTCTTGGGAAGTTGTGGTGTTTAGTGAATTTTCTCAGCCACTGGATTATTGCCTTTTGTCTCAGAGCTGCTCTTGACTTGACGTGCCCAAATTGCAATTCTTTGAAGCTTTCTGTATTGGGCTTCTTAGAGTAATTGTTTTAGAAAAAGAAAAAAGGATTAAAAAAAAAAAAGGGCCTTCCTCAGAGATCTAATGGGTTTTGAAATGCTAAAAGACAAAGCAGCCAGGGCCATTAAGGAAAGGTCCACAGGGCAGAGAGATCAGCTTTTCTTCGGGATTTGCATATGCGCCTCAAGGCCTGAGCTCCGCCCTTCCCCTTTCTGTGTTCACCAGAACTCCAAAAATCCTGTGCTTTTATTTTGGAGTTTTTCGCGTTATTTTTTTTTTCTATGCCTGTCTCCTCTCTGCTGGGCTGGCAGCTCTCAGATTCTCTGGTGTCTGGTCTCAGTCTATCTATGGTTAGAGGATGAATCAGTAGAATGAGTTTCTGAGAAGGGCTACCACTGCAGTTCTCCATTCTCCTTCCCAGAGCTGGCAACCCCTCCTCCCACGGGACTGAGCCTGGCAGGGAGGGGCGCGGGTCCCCTGGCCGCAAAATCTTACAGATTTCGCTGATCTCAGCAGTTCGACATTTTCATGAGTGTTGTATGAAGTATGCCCAAAGTCAGATTGCTCTGTGGTGTCCAGTCCACGCAGTTCCTGGCTTTTTACCTACTTTCCTGGAGGAGTAACTAAAACTTACAGCTCACCAGTTTGCCATCTTGCGACTGTGTTACTCAACCCCTCTTAAATTGAAATCATGTAGGTGAACATTTGCTCCACCTACTTCATTCCAGTCTCAATCTTATATTAGTACATAATACACTGTATTATACAGTAGTCATAAGACACTGTATTTGTGTTTGAGATCAATCTTGAGACACTGTAATTTTTTTTTTTTTTTTTACTAAATCTTACTTGGGCAGGAACATGGGCTCATCTGTTAAAGATTTTTTCCAGTAAGGGAACAAAATAAAGTGGTTTTTTTTTCTTCTTACTCATCAGTGGATCAGAAAATAATGGAACAGGCCATTACCCAAATATTCTATTAGTTAAGCTTCAACCAAATTACTGCACCTTCTCATTCAGAGAGGGTACTGTTGTGGTTTGAAGCTGTATGTACCCAAGAAATATGTGTTCTTTAATCTATTCCTGTGGATGTAAACCCATTATAAGGACCTTGTGATGAGGCTACTTCAGTTAAGCTGTGACCCACCTCATTCAAGATGGGTCGTATCCTTACTGGAGTCCTTTATAAACAGAATGAACACAGAGAGAGAAAGCCATGGAAGCAAGAATCTGAAAGCAACAACACCCAGAAGAAAAGGGAGAGATCAGCAGATGCTATGTGCCTTGCCATGTGGCAGAGGAGCCAAGGACCACCAGTCTCAGGGAAGAAAGCATCACTTGATGATGCATTGATTTGGACATTTTCCCCAGACTCTAACCATGAGTGAATAAATTCCCATTGTTTAAGCCAAACCATTTAATGGTACTTGCTGGAGCAGCCTAGGAAACAGGTACCACCTGATTTATTTTGCCCCAGGTAGTTAAAATTTCATTAGGTAGTGCAGCTAAATTCCAAGCCGGCTTTGTGTTTCTTAAGCATTCACTTCACCCAGAAAGATGCCCAGGAATTTCCTTTACCTCTTTGTTTATGCATTTAGCAACTAGAATATGCTAAAGTCAGCAGAACAGCTTTTTGGCCATACATCTCCCCAAATTCACTTGATTATTTGTCACCCATTGGACATTTGAGTGGTTACTATGAACCAGGCACTGTTGCTAGTGATAGTGATACAATGGTGAGCAAAACCAGTTACCCTTGTCATCAAGGAGCACACAGCTTTGCTAACTATGACAAATTGTTTCACATTAGCAACAATACTGTGTTGACTGCATGGGGAGGAAGGCTGGAATTTCTACTGCACTGGGCAAGGCCTCCAAATTATAGTGATCTTATGATGAAAAGGGACTAAAACAGTGATTCTTCACCTCATGTATATTGATCTATGTCCTTCAGAGTACCAGGTGGACTTTTCTTCCACTATTGTATGCTGAGAAGTTAGTAATTGCAGCTCTTACACTGGCCTATGTGTAAGTCAGCTTTGATGAACTTTCAGTAAGAATTTTGGAGCTAGAAAAAAACTCTGAGATCAATGGTGTTCAACCATTTTCAACCCCAGCACATCCAAGGTGTCCTAGTTTCCTAGGGCTGCCATAACAAACTGGGCAGCTTGAAACAATAGCAATTTATTGTTTCATTTCTGGTGGCTTGAAGTCTGGAATCAAGGTGTCAGCAGGCCATGCTCCCTCTGAAGTCTGAGGGGTAGAGTCTATTCCATGCCTCTCTGCTGGCTTCTGGTAGTCCCAGGGGTTCCTTGGATTGTTGATATATCTGCCATCATCCTCACATGGCCATCTTCTCTCTTGTGTCTCTTCACGTGGTGTTCTCTGCCATCACATGGCATCCTGCCCCTCTGTCTATATGTAATTCTCCCCTTATAACAATACCAGTCATATTGGATTAGGAGGCCACTGTAATCCATGATGACCTCACTTTAATGTGTCTAATTCCATCTGTAATGACCCCATTTCCAAATAATGTCACACTCACAGGACTAGGGGTTAGTACTTGAATATGTACTTTTGGGGGACACAATCCAAGCCGTAACATGGAAGTTATAAAACACAGTGGCTCAGTCATGACAGTGAAGAAGGTGGAGGTAGATGATGTAGAATTATATACTTGATGGGAGATGGGAAGGGGTAAATGTATTTTTAAAAAATTGGGGCATTCTTATATATTCCTACCCAGCCCCCAAAGAATTTCTGAGTGAAGAGAGAGAAAATAATCTGCCTGAAATTACACAAAATCAAAACTAGACCCCACATTTCCTAATTCTCACTGCAATGCCCTGTCAAATGCATCAAAACTACTAACTGCAATGAAACAAACCCAAGTTTTAGTAATAAAAGGTTGTTTTACTATGTCTACATGCAGAAAAGCCCGTTAGAGAGCATCATAAAATGTTCAAACCAATCAATAAAGACTCAATAATCTCACTTGTCTTTAAAGCTTTGGTTTAAAAACAAAACAAGAAATTCAGAGACAGTAATGAAGGTTTCCAAAAACCAAAACCAAAACCAAAACCAAAACCAAAACCAAAACCAAAAACAAAACCAGATAAAACAATTTAAAGACGAAAGCACCAGGGTGAGTGTTATTAACTAATGGATCATTATCAAAATGCCAGAGTACCTTCCATTTGGTCCACTGTTTTTGATTAGTGGCAAAAAGAAAATGGATTAGGATCCAGGAAAGCTAGATTTTAGTATTGGCTATTTCTCTAACTAGCTCTGGGTATATTCTCATCTGTAAAATGGAGATAATGTCTGCCTTTTTTAAAGGGTATGGTGAAAGTGGATATAAAAGCTTGTAAACTATACTGATGTAGAACTCATGTCTCCTGACAACTGATCTGGCGTTCTTTTTTCTCTTGACCAGGGATTCTTAATATCTTTAGGAATCACAGATCCCTTGGAGAATATGATGAAAGCTACTGAACCCTCTTCTCAGAAAAACACACACCCAAATTTCTGCATTCAATTTTAGGCAGTCCATGGAACTGTAAAGTTGGAGCCATAGACTCCTAAAGTAATAACCACCCTAACTGTACCAAGCTTCCTGAAAGATTGATTTGGGGGCTTGACAGAGTACAGAATTATAGAAACAGAAAGCAGCAGACATATAATGAATCATTGTAGTTGTAGTTGAGAAAACAGGAAATCAAAACATTGGGATCATAACAGACAAATTTTGTTAAGTCAGAGATTATGTAGTAAAATTCAGATTTACCTTGAATCTCATAGAACCTCAGTGAAATTACAGATTCTCTATAATAGATACTTAAGAATGCAATTTTTTGCCTACTGTTGCCATTTACTTATTTCTTCCATCTTTTATTCTAAGCTAAGATCTATAATTGCCATCTGTCTTGTGAGCTCACTTTGGGAGTAACTAAAACTGGCTGATCTTGAATCAGCTTTATTTCTATCAGGCTTCCTATGCGGAAAAGATAACAATTTTGATCAATATCTGAAGACATTAGTGTCCCTTGTCTATTCAAATCAGTGATTTAATGTTAACAAGCCACTTGATTTAAAATGTCAATAACCCACAAATTACCTGAGGCTTGGTTCCATCTGTACTGCTTATTGAAGAAATAGGAAGAACTTTCTTTTACATTCACAAATCCTATTATCTCAGACAATAAACTCAATATTTATGAAGAAAAAATGTCTTCAGTTCTAACAGGCCCTATAAGGCACAACTTTATTTTTTGACCATGCTAAAAAAAAAAATGGAAATGATTCCCCCTGCCATCAACTTTATCACCAGCATTCAACAAAGTTTAGTTCCTTAAGGTGCTTCCCTGATTAATATTTGTAAAGATAAGCACTCAAAATATTTTATGTAAAAAAAGGTTATATATCAACACCACAGTACATGCTTACAAAATTCACTTTTGCTACTGTCATTAAGTCTTTGGCCAAAATCGATGCAAACTTGTGGGCTCACTTGGATCACTTATTTCAAGCAATATCTGTAGCATAAAATTCAAATTGAACAAATAATTTGAAGAGTCACTTGGAGTTCATTATATTTTATTACTAGTGGTCATTTAAGATGTTACCTTAAATTGAGTTCAAGTATACACTCATTAATTTCCTTTTGCTCCAGACTTAATTAGCAGTTCAGAAGATTACTATTTTAATGACTTTAGCTGCAGCTCACGCTTCACTAATCTTATTGACTTTAGAACTACCCCAAACTGAGAAATGTCTTTACTAAGTACTTTTGAGAGAAAAATTGGAAGATTCTCTCAACATTTTTAATTTCTGAAATACAAATCAAAATATGTTTTTGTTACATATCATTTTAACAAGCTTGACATTCGTTTCAATATAGGATGACTTAAATAGGTACTTTAAAAACTGCCTTTTAAAAATATGTTTTATTTTAGAATGAAACAGCTCATTAAAAAGATACATAGATACATGGCTATTATTTTTCATTATTTTATTTAATTTATTTTAGTGTTTGTCAATGCCCTCCAACTTAAAGTTTGGTCCACTAAAAACCATTAAGGATTCCTCCTGTAACAAAAATGAATTACACCTTATGACTGAGAAAAACAAAAACAAAAATTTTGGCACAGGCCTCCAAATCAGCTTGGAAAACAAGGGTAAGTTTCAACTGTATGGAGGAACATTCTAGAATCCACCTAGAAACATTTGGCAAAACAAGTGGCCTGGTGCTACTGGGGCTGTTTTGCCTCAGAGGGGGAGAGGGTGCACGGGAGGATGCCAAAGATGCACAATGACCACAGACTCACTTACCCAAAATTAGCTAAAATTCAATATAGAATAATATACAACAACAAGAACACTCTCAACAGTTATTCAATGCTTGGACAGCAAGTTGTAAGCTTAGAACAAGTACCTTAGCAGGAACCATATTCAACATGTTACAAGACTTTACAGGTGAGAAAAACTTCATCATACATAGATGAAGTCTTGTGCACAAAGTACATTAGTTTCCAGGACATTGAGGGCAACCATAACACAAATAAAGAATAAATCGAAGCTGCTTAACCTTCCACCATTCTCTTGAGTATTAAATCCAGGCCACTTTTGGCCACTTGCAAGGGTGTCTTTTCTTCTTTATTCTCAATGTAAATACTTGCTCCTTTGGACACCAGAAGTTTTGCTTCTTCCACTCTCTCCTCATCACAGGCTAAGTGTCTGAAATTGGGGATCACAAAGATCATTAATAACTACAGATTATATTTCCTGCTAGATAGTCTAAACTGATTATTAGGTAGTGGAAATATTGGAAAGTTATTTAAACAGGAAAGGAAAATAAATTTGCATGGGGAAGACTATAAGTTAAAAATCAGTGGAATGCCTTATAATACCAGATCATATATCATAATTCTGGTCCTACTACAACAGAAGAGGAATCTATGTGCCAGCCTAAAGAAGGAGTAAATTCCTTATTTATGGAGATTTGAAGTAGTTTACTCCAAAGATATATAATAATTCAGGGTTAGAATTTAGAAAAGCCCCAGTTCATAATCTGTTAATAGCTTTATATTTGTGTGCTTTAAATTTTGGAAAAGTTTAAAAGATTTTATCTCATTTGGTCATTATATTCCCCCTTGTAAGTGAGCAGGGTATATCACCATTTTACAGTTGAAATTGCAACAGAGGTTAAAAGTTCTTGCTTATGACAACACGGCTGAGCAGTAACTGAACAAGGAAGGCAACTAACCTTTGTTGGGCACTTAGCAGTTTGCCAGGCAGAGTATTAGGCACTTTTTGTGTTATTTTATTTAAACCTCACAACAATCTAGTGAGGAAGCAATTATTATGCTCATATAATGATGAGGAAATTATGACTCGGAAAGGTTAAGTACCTTTATTAAGTTCACAGAGATGGGAAGTGTCAGTTTGGATAGGGTAATCAGCATCTAGATATTCCTAAATCTTAGGCTCTTTCCAGGACACTATACTGCCTGACTCCCATATTTCCTGTAGGCCATCTTGCTTTTCTAGTTGTGATGGAGAAAAGTGCTAGAATATACAGGTCTTTCTAAACAGAGTCACTCAGAACTACAGAAAAGATTTTTAACACTAAAAATTAAGAAAATATTTTTTAAAAGTTTGTTTAAGGTCAAATTGGAAAAGGCTGAACCTCACTTTTGACTAAACAATTTCTGGTTCAAAAAAATTGTCACCTTTAACGAAGAAAAGTTGCCAAGAACTATGGAAGAAATATACATAAATCAATTCCAGATAGATTTAAGAGTTAAATGCAAAAAATATCATCCTCCACCCAAACCAACAGAATGTTTAAAAATCCTACACTAAAATATAGATGAATGTTTATAACTAATTTTAGGGTGGGGGAGGACTTCCTAATTATGAAGGAAAATTAACAGGCTTGACTAAATAGAAATTGAAGATTCGTGTTATTTTTAAAATCATGTACAAAATGAAAAGGCAAACTGGGAAAGTATTTTCAACTTATGTGACAGAAGATTAACATTAGTATGTCAAGTCAAGAGCACTTAAACATCAGTAAACACTAATTAACTCCCCAAAAGGAAAACAGAGAAAGGAACACAAAAAGTCACAATTTAGAGAAGAGATGTAATTGTTAGCCATAGGCACTTCACCTGTAATTTTAAAAATGCAAATTACAACTATGAATATCATTTTTCATATAACAAAAGGATAATTTCAGTGTTGGTGAGTGGTAATAGGTATTTTCAAACTGCTGTTGGGAGTGGACAATGATACAACTCCTCTGGAAGTAATCTGGCAATAGATACCAGTAGTCTTAAAATGTATGTATTTTGTCAACCCAACAATTCTACTTCTAGGAGTCTATACTAAGGAAATAATTAGCAATATGGCCGAAGATTTTTGTACAAAGTTGGCCAACGTAGCTTTATTTACAAGAGTGGAAAATTCAAAACAACTTAAATTCACAGTAACAGAAGAATAATTAAATTATGGCACATCCATAGAGTGGCCATTAAAAATGTCTTAAAAATATTTAACACCATTGGAAAATGCTCACAATATACTATTAGGTGAAAAGATACACTATATAAAATACACACACACACACACACACACACACACACACACACACACACACACACAACAAACTATATACACGGTATGACTTCAATCTTGTTTAAAAAAATATGTAAAACACACACATTTGCATATTGGGAGAAAATGCAGAAAAATGTTCTCAGTGGTTAATTCTGGATGGCAAGATGACAGGCAATTTTTACTTTTGTGTATGTCACAAATTTTTTTGCTGTAAACACTGACTACATTTATAAGCAGAATTAAAAAAACGATCTGTAAGGATCATTGAAAGAGGGCTAATGTCAAGTAGAATACAAATGACTGCTACTTGTCACTTACAGAGGAGTGTTACCCTCAGTATCTTGGATGTTTGTGGATGCTTTGTAGCAAAGAAGGATATGAATCATCTTCAAGTTACCCTTGGCTGCTGCCCGGTGCATTGCGGTAGCCTCAAAATGGTCCTTAGCATCTGGATTAGCCCCACCTTCTAGTAACATAACAGCGATCTGGAAAGAAAGAAAGAAGAAAACGCATTTATCTTTTTGTCTGTGTACATATTTTAGAACCCAAAAAAGTACCATAAGAATGCAACCATACCTCGTGCCTGTTTTTGGAAGCCGCATAATGCAGAGGAGTACAGCCATTTTGATTGACAGCATTCACTTGAGCACCTTTTCCCAGAAGGTCTTTTACAATCTCATCCTGGCCAGCAGAAGCAGCAATATGAAGAGGAGTCCAGCATGCCTATAAAACGGGAGGGTAGTACAAAAAACCAGGCAACAAAAGCCAGAGGGTGGAGTGCACAGGAATTAATGCTAATATTATAGGTAGTGTTTACAAAGAGCTTTGTGTGAGTGGTTTAAAAGAAACAACATTTTTTTCCTCAGTAACCACTGTAGAAAACTGAGGAACCAGAATATAGAAAAAGAAAAGAAAAATCACTCAAAATCCTATAGAACAGATATGATGAATATAATTCCAATTCTGATATGGATTCTTCCACATATATTTTTTTTCTTTTTCTTTTTTAATCTTCATTTTATTGAGATGTATTCACATACCACGCAGTCATACAAAACAAATCGTACTTTCGATTGTTTACAGTACCATTACATAGTGATACATTCATCACCCAAATCAATCCCTGACACCTTCATTAGCACACACACAAAAATAACAAGAATAATAATTAGAGTGAAAAAGAGCAATTGAAGTAAAAAAGAACACTGGGTACCTTTGTCTGTTTGTTTCCTTCCCCTATTTTTCTACTTATCCATCCATAAACTAGACAAAGTGGAGTGTGGTCCTTATGGCTTTCCCAATCCCATTGTCACCCCTCATAAGCTACATTTTTATACAACTGTCTTCGAGATTCATGGGTTCTGGGTTGTAGTTTGATAGTTTCAGGTATCCACCACCAGCTATCCCAATTCTTTAGAACCTAAAAAGGGTTGTCTAAAGTGTGCTTAAGAGTGGCCACCAGAGTGACCTCTCGGCTCCTTTTGGAATCTCTCTGCCACTGAAGCTTATTTCATTTCCTTTCACATCCCCCTTTTGGTCAAGATGTTCTCTGTCCCACGATGCCAGGTCTACATGCCTCCCCGGGAGTCATATTCCACGTTGCCAGGGAGATTCACTCCCCTGGGTGTCTGATCCCACGTAGGGGGGAGGGCAGTGATTTCACCTTTCAAGTTGGCTTAGCTAGAGAGACAGGGCCACATCTGAGCAACAAAGAGGCATTTGGCAGGAGGCTCTTAGGCACAACCATAGGGAGGCCGAGCCTCTCCTTTGCAGCAACCGTCTTCCAAAGGGTAAAACCTGTGGTAGAGGGCTCAACCCATCAAACCACCAGTCCCCTATGTCTGTGGTCATGTTAGCAACCATGGAGGTGGGGTAGGCGAATACCCCTGCATTCTCCACAGGCTCCTCAAGAGGGCACTACATCTTTTTTTTTCCTTGTTTTTCTTTTCTTTCTTTTTTTTTTTTAACTTTCCCTTCTTTTTTACATCAACTGTATGAAAAAAAAAGTTAAAAAGAAAACAAACATACAATAAAAGAACATTTCAAAGAGACCATAACAAGGGAGTAAGAAAAAGACAACTGACCTAAGATAACTGCTTAACTTCCAACATGTTCCTATTTTACCCCAAGAAAGCTACATAATATAGCAACATTTCTGTGAACTTGTTCCTACTATATCCATCAGAAATTAACAGACCATAGTCATTCCTGGGCATCCCCAGAACGTTAAATAGCTTATTTGTTCTTCTTGGATTATTGTTCCCCCTTCCTTAATTGCTCTTTATTACTACTTCCCCTACATTCTACATTATAAACCATTTGTTTTACATTTTTCAAAGTTCACATTAGTGGTAGCATATAATATTTCTCTTTTTGTGCCTGGCTTATTTCGCTCAGCATTATGTCTTCAAGGTTCATCCATGTTGTCATATGTTTCACCAGATCGTTCCTTCTTACTGCCGCGTAGTATTCCATCGTGTGTATATACCACATTTTATTTATCCACTCATCTGTTGAAGGACATTTGGGTTGTTTCCATCTCTTGGCAATTGTGAATAATGCTGCTATGAACATTGGCGTGCAGATATCTGTTCGTGTCACTGCTTTCCGATCTTCCGGGTATATACCGAGAAGTGCAATCGCTGGATCGAATGGTAACGCTATATCTAGTTTTCTAAGGAACTGCCAGACTGACTTCCAGAGTGGCTGAACCATTATACAGTCCCACCAACAATGAATAAGAGTTCCAATTTCTCCACATCCCCTCCAGCATTTGTAGTTTCCTGTTTATTTAATGGCAGCCATTCTAACCGGTGTTAGATGGTATCTCATTGTGGTCTTAATTTGCATCTCTCTAATAGCTAGTGAAGCTGAACATTTTTTCATGTGTTTCTTGGCCATTTGTATTTCCTCTTCAGAGAACTGTCTTTTCATATCTTTTGCCCATTTTATAATTGGGCCAGCTGTACTATTGTCATTGAGTTGTAGGATTTCTTTATATATGCAAGATATCAGTCTTTTGTCAGATACATGGTTTCCAAAAATTTTTTCCCATTGAGTTGGCTGCCTCTTTACCTTTTTGAGAAATTCCTTTGAGGTGCAGAAACTTCTAAGCTTGAGGAGTTCCCATTTATCTATTTTCTCTTTTGTTGCTTGTGCTTTGGGTGTAAAGTCTAGGAAGTGGCCGCCTAATACAAGGTCTTGAAGATGTTTTCCTACATTATCTTCTAGGAGTTTTATGGTACTTTCTTTTATATTGAGATCTTTGGTCCATTGTGAGTTAATTTTTGTGTAGGGGGTGAGGTAGGGGTCCTCTTTCATTCTTTTGGATATGGATATCCAACTCTCCCAGCCCCATTTGTTGAAAAGACCATTATGACTCAGTTCAGTGACTTTGGGGGCCTTATCAAAGATCAGTCAGCCATAGATCTGAGGGTCTATCTATGAATTCTCAATTCGATTCCATTGATCTATATGTCTATCTTTGTGCCAGTACCATGCTGTTTTGGCAACTGTGGCTTAATAATAAGCTTCAAAGTCAGGGAGTGTAAGTCCTCCCGCTTCGTTTTTCTTTTTTACAGTGCCTTTAGCAATTCGAGGCATCTTCCCTTTCCTAATAAATTTGATAACTAGCTTTTCCAAGTCTGCAAAGTAGGTTGTTGGAATTTTGATTGGGATTGCATTGAATCTGTAGATGAGTTTGGGTAGAATTGACAACTTAATGACATTTAGTCTTCCTATCCATGAACATGGAATATTTTTCCATCTTTTAAGGTCCCGTTCTATTTCTTTTAGTAGAGTTATGTAGTTTTCTTTGTATAGGTCTTTTACATCTTTGGTTAAGTATATTCCTAGGTACTTGATTTTTTTAGTTGCTATTGAAAATGGTATCTTTTTCTTGAGTGTCTCTTCAATTTGTTCATTTCTAGCATATAGAAACATTACTGACTTATGTGCATTAACCTTGTATCCCGCTACTTTGCTAAATTTGTTTATTAGCTCTAGTAGCTGTATCGTCGATTTCTCAGGGTTTTCTAGATATAAGATCATATCATCTGCAAACAATGCCATTTTTACTTCTTCTTTTCCAATTTGGATACCTTTTATTTCTTTGTCTTGCCGGATTGCCCTGGCTAGCACTTCCAGCACAATGTTGAATAACAGTGGTGACAGCGGGCATCCTTGTCTTGTTCCTGATCTTAGAAGGAAGGCTTTCAGTCTCTCACCATTGAGTACTATGCTGGCTGTGGGTTTTTCATATATGCTCTTTATCATGTTGAGGAAGTTTCCTTCAATTCCTACGTTTTGAAGTGTTTTTATCAAAAACGGATGTTGGATCAACTGTATGAAAAAAAAGTTAAAAAGAAAACAAACATACAATAAAAGAACATTTTAAAGAGACCATAACAAGGGAGTCAGAAAAAGACAACTAACCTAAGATAACTGCTTAACTTCCAACATGTTCCTACTTTACCCCAAGAAAGTTACCTAATATAGCAACATTTCTCTGAACTTGCTCCTACTATATCCATCAGAAATTAACAGACCATACTCATTCCTGGGCATCCCCAGAACGTTAAATAGCTTATCTGTTCTTCTTGGATTATTGTTCCCCCTTCCTTAATTGCTCTCTATTGCTAGTTCCCCTACATTCTACATTCTAAGCCATTTGTTTTATATTTTTCAAAGTTCAAATTAGTGGTAGCATATAATATTTCTCTTTTTGTGCCTGGCTTATTTCGCTTAGCATTATGTCTTCAAGATTCATCCATGTTGTCATATGTTTGACGAGATAGTTCCTTCTTACTGCCGCGTAGTATTCCATCATGTGTATATACCATTTTATTTATCCACTCATCTGTTGAAGAACATTTGGGTTGTTTCCATCTTTTGGCAATTGTGAATAATGCTGCTATGAACATTGGCGTGCAGATATCTCTTCGTGTCACTGCTTTCCGATCTTCCGGGTATATACCGAGAAGTGCAATCGCTGGGTCGAATGGTAACTCTATATCTAGTTTTCTAAGGAACTGCCAGACTGACTTCCAGAGTGGCTGAACCATTATACAGTCCCACCAACAGTGAATAAGAGTTCCAATTTCTCCACATCCCCTCCAGCATTTGTAGTTTCCTGTTTGTTTAATGGCAGCCATTCTAACCGGTGTTAGATGGTATCTCATTGTGGTCTTAATTTGCATCTCTCTAATAGCTAGTGAAGCTGAACATTTTTTCATGTGTTTCTTGGCCATTTGTATTTCCTCTTCAGAGAACTGTCTTTTCATATCTTTTGCCCATTTTATAATTGGGCCAGCTGTACTATTGTCATGGAGTTGTAGGATTTCTTTATATATGCCAGATGTCACTCTTTTGTCAGATACATGGTTTCCAAAAATTTTTTCCCATTGAGTTGGCTGCCTCTTTACCTTTTTGAGAATTTCCTTTGAGGTGCAGAAACTTCTAAGCTTGAGGAGTTCCCATTTATCTATTTTCTCTTTTGTTGCTTGTGCTTTGGGTGTAAAGTCTAGGAAGTGGCCGCCTAATACAAGGTCTTGAAGATGTTTTCCTACATTATCTTCTAGGAGTTTTATGGTACTTTCTTTTATATTGAGATCTTTGGTCCATTGTGAGTTAATTTTTGTGTAGGGGGTGAGGAAGGGGTCCTCTTTCATTCTTTTGGATATGGATATCCAACTCTCCCAGCCCCATTTGTTGAAAAGACCATTATGACTCAGTTCAGTGAGTTTGGGGGCCTTATCAAAGATCAGTCGGCCATAGATCTGATGGTCTATCTCCGAATTCTCAATTCAATTCCATTGATCTATATGTCTATCTTTGTGCCAGTACCATGCTGTTTTGGCAACTGTGGCTTTATAATAAGCTTCAAAGTCAGGGAGTGTAAGTCCTCCCACTTTGTTTTTTTTTTTAGAGTGTCTTTAGCAATTTGAGGCATCTTCCCTTTCCAAATAAATTTGATAACTAGCTTTTCCAAGTCTGCAAAGTAGGTTGTTGGAATTTTGATTGGGATTGCATTGAATCTGTAGATGAGTTTGGGTAGAATTGACATCTTAATGACATTTAGTCTTCCTATCCATGAACATTGAATATTTTTCCATCTTTTAAGGTCCCCTTCTATTTCTTTTAGTAGAGTTATGTAGTTTTCTTTGTATAGGTCTTTTACATCTTTGGTTAAGTGTATTCCTAGGTACTTGATTTTTTTAGTTGCTATTGAAAATGGTATCTTTTTCTTGAGTGTCTCTTCAGTTTGTTCATTTCTAGCATATAGAAACATTACTGACTTATGTGCATTAACCTTGTATCCCGCTATTTTGCTAAATTTGTTTATTAGCTCTAGTAGCTGTATCGTCGATTTCTCAGGGTTTTCTAGATATAAGATCATATCATCTGCAAACAATGACAGTTTTACCTCCTCTTTTCCAATTTGGATGCCTTTTATTTCTTTGTCTTGCCGGATTGCCCTGGCTAGCACTTCCAGCACAATGTTGAATAACAGTGGTGATAGAGGGCATCCTTGTCTTGTTCCTGATCTTAGAGGGAAGGCTTTCAGTCTCTCTCCATTGAGTACTATGCTGGCTGTGGGTTTTTCATATATGTCTTTATCATGTTGAGGAAGTTTCCTTCAATTCCTAACTTTTGAAGTGTTTTTATCAAAAAGGGATGTTGGATTTTGTCAAATGCTTTTTCAGCATCTATTGAGATGATCAATTGATTTTTCCCTTTTGACTTGTTAATGTGTTGTAATACATTGATTGATTTTCTTATGTTGAACCATCCTTGCATGCCTGGAATAAACCCCACTTGGTCATGGTGTATGATTTTTTTAATGTGTCATTGGATTCGATTTGCAAGTATTTTGTTGAGGATTTTTGCATCTATATTCATTAGGGAGATTGGCCGGTAGTTTTCCTTTTTTGTAGCATCTTTGCCTGGTTTTGATATTAGATTGATGTTAGCTTCATAAAATGAGTTAGGTAATGTTCCATTTTCTTCAATGTTTCGAAAGAGTTTGAGTAAGATTGGTGTCAGTTCTTTCTGGAAAGTTTGGTAGAATTCCCCTGTGAAGCCATCTGGCCCTGGGCATTTATTTGTGGGAAGATTTTTGATGACTGATTGGATCTCTTTGCTTGTGATGGGTTGGTTGAGGTCTTCTATTTCTTCTCTGCTCAGTCTAGGTTGCTCATATGTTTCCAGGAAATTGTCCATTTCCTCTACATTCTCCAGTTTGTTGCCATACAGTTGTTCATAATATCCTCTTATAATTTTTTTAATTTCTTCAGGATCTGCAGTTATGTCACCTTTTTCATTCATCATTTTGTTTATATGGGTCTTCTCTCTTTTTGATTTTGTCAGTCTAGCTAGGGGCTTGTCAATCTTGTTGATCTTCTCAAAGAACCAACTTTTGGTGATATTTATCCTCTCTATTGTTTTTTTGTTCTCTATGTCATTTATTTCTGCTTTAATCCTTGTTATTTCTTTTCTTCTACTTGGTTTAGGATTGGTTTGCTGTTCATTTTCTAGCTTCTTCAGTTGATCCATTAGTTCTTTGATTTTGGCTCTTTCTTCCTTTTTAATATATGCATTTAGTGCTATAAATTTCCCCCTTAGCACTGCTTTTGCTGCATCCCATAGGTTTTGGTATGTTGTGTTCTCATTTTCATTCGTTTCTATATATTTAGCAATTTCTCTTGCTATTTCTTCTTTAACCCACTGATTGTTTAGGAGTGTGTTGTTTAACCTCCAGGTATTTGTGAATTTTCTAAGTCTCTGATGGTTATTGACATCTAATTGTATTCCATTGTGGTCAGAGAATGTGCTTTGAATAATTTCAATCTTTTTAAATTTATTGAGGCTTGTTTTATGTCCCAGGCTATGATCTACTCTGGAGAAAGTTCCATGAGCACTAGAAAAGTATGTGTATCCTGGTGATTTGGGATGTAATGTCCTGTATATGTCTGTTAAATCTAATTCATTTATCAGATTGTTTAGGTTTTCAATTTCCTTATTGGTCTTCTGTCTGGTTGATCTATCTATAGGAGAGAGTGATATGTTGAAGTCTCCCGCAATTATTGTGGAAACATCAATTGCTTCCTTTAGTTTTTCCAGTGTTTCTTTCATGTATTTTGTGGCACCTTGATTGGGTGCATAGACATTTACGATTGTTATTTCTTCTTGCTGAATTGCCCCTTTTATTAGTATGTAGTGGCCTTCTTTGTCTCTCAAAACATCCCTGCATTTGAAGTCTATTTTATCTGAGATTAATATTGCTACACCTGCTTTCTTTTGGCTGTAGCTTGCATGAAATATTTTTTTCCATCCTTTCACTTTCAGTTTCTTTGTGTCCCTGTGTCTAAGATGAGTCTCTTGTATGCAACATATTGATGGTTCATTTTTTTTGATCCATTCTGCGAATCTATATCTTTTAATTGGGGAGTTTAATCCATTTACATTCAACGTTATAACCGTGAAGGCATTTCTTGAATCGGCCATCTTATCCTTTGGTTTATGTTTGTCATATTTTTCCCCTCTGTCTATTAATATCCTTTATTGTACCCATACCGAATCTCTTTAGTACTGAACCTTTCTCCAAGTCTCTCTGTCCTTTCTTTGTTTCTCTGTCTGTAGGGCTCCCTTGAGTATCTCCAGTAGAGCAGGTCTCTTGTTAGCAAATTCTCTCAGCATTTGTTTGTCTGTGAAAAATTTAAGCTCTCCCTCAAATTTG
Organism: Choloepus didactylus; assembly: GCF_015220235.1. Taxonomy (NCBI): domain Eukaryota; kingdom Metazoa; phylum Chordata; class Mammalia; order Pilosa; family Megalonychidae; genus Choloepus; species Choloepus didactylus. The sequence goes on along the minus strand of NC_051335.1, from coordinate 44,522,808 downwards.
AAGGAGAGCTTTGCTGGATAAAGTATTCTTGGCTGGAAATTTTTCTCACTCAGAATTTTAAATATATCGTGCCACTGCCTTCTTGCCTCCATGGTGGCTGCTGAGTAGTCACTACTTAGTCTTATGCTGTTTCCTTTGTATGTGGTGAATTGCTTTTCTCTTGCTGCTTTCAGAACTTGCTCCTTCTCTTCTGTGTTTGACAGTGTGATCAGTATATGTCTTGGAGTGGGTTTATTTGGATTTGTTCTATTTGGGGTTCACTGAGCATTTATGATTTGTGTATTTATGTTGTTTAGAAGATTTGGGAAGTTTTCCCCAACAATTTCTTTGAATACTCTTCCTAGACCTTTACCCTTTTCTTCCCCTTCTGGGACACCAATGAGTCTTATATTTGGACGTTTCATATTATCTATCATATCCCTGGGGTCCATTTCGATTTTTTCAATTTTTTTCCCCATTCTTTCTTTTATGCTTTCATTTTCCATTCTGTCATCTTCGAGGTCACTGATTCGTTGTTCAGCTTCCTCTAGTCTTGTACTATGAGTGTCCAGAATCTTTTTAATTTGGTCAACAGTTTCTTTAATTTCCATAAGATCATCCATTTTTTTATTTAGTCTTGCAATGTCTTCTTTATGCTCTTCTAGGGTCTTCTTGATCTCCTTTGTCTCCCGTACTATGGTCTCATTGTTCATCTTTAGTTCTTTGAGTAGCTGCTCTAGGTGCTGTGTCTCTTCTGATCTTTTGATTTGGGTGCTTGGGCTTGGGTTATCCATATCGTCTGGTTTTTTCATATGCTGTATAATTTTCTGTTGTTTTTGGCCTCGTGGCATTTGCTGAACTTAATAGCGTTCCTGTAGGATTTGTAAACCAATTGAAGTCCTTATCTCTAATTTATCAGATCTACAGCTTCGTGGAGTACACTTTCTCTAACTAACCACCAGGTGGTGTCCATGATCCACCTGTTCTCCAGAAGCCAGTTCTCCCCTGCTTAGCCTTTTTGGTGAGTGGGGAAGTGAGTCTTGTGGGGTCCAATTGGTGTACCAAGCTTGCGTGTGTAGTTGGTGTTGCCTGCCCTGTATATGGGGCGTGTTTCTGGGCAGTCAGGGAGGGTGGGGTGGCTCTAACAATCAAATCTCTCTGGTGATCCTAGAGTGTTAAAGGTGCTGCAGTAGTCTAATCCTTGAGTTCAGTCCTGCCACAGTTTGTCTCTGCCACTGACCCACAAGTCCTTGGTATTGGCGTATGGCTCCGGAGACTTGCAAGTGAGCCCCTCTTCCAGGCCGTGCACCCCAGGTCCTCTGTTGAGGGATGACTGTGCTATGTCACAGGTGAGTGCCGTCCTCCCAGGGCAGTTCTGGGCTGCTGGGTTGTGTAGGGAGTCTCCCAGTCTGCTGAAATGATGGCTGAATGGGGCTTTGTTAATTCACACTGCTCTACCTTCCCAACTCTGGGACAATCAGCTGAGGTTGCAGGGAAGGCTAATGTCCACGCCCAGTTTTGTGGTGTGTGTCTGTTATTTGAAGGACTTCCGTCACACTGGGTTGTCTGGGGCAGATCTCGGCTATGGGGCTGGCGATGGGCAGGAGTGTTTCCTGTCAACCAGGATGATGGCTGTGAGCGGACACCCCCCTTTTCTTGGGAATTTGTGGTGTTTAGTGAATTTTCTCAGCCACTGGATTATTGCGTTTTGTCTCAGAGCTCTCCTAGTTCTGCTCTTGACTTGACCTGCCCAAATTGCAAGTCTTTGAAGCTTTCTGTATTGGGTTTCTTAGAGTAGTTGTTTTAGAAAAAGAAAAAAGGATTAAAAAAAAAAACACAAAAGGGCCCTCCTCAGAGATCTAATGGGTTATTGAAATGCTAAGAGACAAAGCAACCAGGGCCATTAAGGAAAGGTCCACAGGGCAGAGAGATCAGCTTTTCTTCAGGATTTGCATATGTGCCTCAGGGCCCTTCCCCTTTCTATGTTCACCAGAACTCCAAAAATCCTCCGCTTTTATTTTGGAGTTTTTCGTGTTGTTTTTTTTTTCTCTATGCCTGTCTCCTCTCTGCTGGGCTGGCTGCTCTCAGATTCTCTGGTGTCTGGTCTCAGTCTATCTATGGTTGGAGTTTGGATCAGTATAATGAGATTCCGATAAGGGCTCCCACTGCAGTTCTCCCTTCTCCTTCCCGGAGCTCACAGCCCCTCCTCCCACGGGACTGAGCCTGGCAGGGAGGGGCGCGGGTCCCCTGGCCGCAAAAACTTACAGATTTCGCTGATCTCAGCAGTTCCACGTTTTCATGAGTGTTGTATGAAGTATGCCCAAAGTCAGATTGCTCTGTGGTGTCCAGTCCATGCAGTTCCTGGCTTTCTACGTACTTTCCTGGAGGAGTAACTAAAACATACAGCTCACCAGTCTGCCATCTTGCCCCGCCTCCCACATATATTTTTAAAAATGAAAACTGGGATCGTATAATACAAAGTTCTGTGAGCGGCAGTTTCCAAATTTCCATGTATCATTATATTGTAAGCATTTTCTATGCCATTCTTTGAAAACCTAACTTGATTGGTTATTTTATCACATTAAATTCCATTAAATTGTTTTCATTTCTTTGCTATTATAAACATCACTTGTACAAGGAATTTTTGTCTACAAAAAAATGTTCCATCCTTATTCTTCACAGGTCTAATGCTAATATGGCCAATACCATTATAATAAATCTTCTATATATAACACAAAAGGTTATTTAGGAGCTCATTATTCAGGCAATATTCACTTTAAAAAACACCAACATAATAAAAAAGGGTTTATAGTCTCTCAGGGTTCACTATAATAGGCCTTAAGATTTATTATAAATTCAATTCTATATCCTAGGCAGGGAAAATAAGGCTAAGCGCGTTACATTGTTTGCCTTAAATCACAGAGTTGAATGGCAAAATTAACATACTAAAATAATGTGACTGCTAGTCATCGAAGCCACGTTGTAACTTCCTACTCATAAAGGTTACATTTTATTTATGAGCTAAACAAATATGCAGACTTCAGTAAACACCAGTCTGGAGTCTAAAGATAACTGAGAGTTTATCAACTCTGCCTAGTACTCACATCATCTTTATCATTCACTGGCACTCCAAGCTCCAGCAAGAATTCAACAATTTCTGTATGTCCTGCTGAGCATGCCCAATGCAATGCAGTTCTGCTGTCCTACACAGAAAACAGAGAAGCATAAGATCAACCTTCTTGAAGAGAAATAGAACTAAGGGAAAAATCAGAAAAAATTAATAGCGGGGACAGCAATCTATTGTCTGGAAACAGGAAATGGAGAGCACTGTTTCCTCAGGTAGGAAACCTTGAACCATATTACTTACTAGTAATAAGAGAGACCCAAATTTTAGTAACATGGAGGGAATATAATGAAGAATGTTAGTAATTCTCGGCAGAATACAGCAAGGAAAACAGTATAGCAAGAAACAGCGCTTTGGTTGTTTTCTATTACATTATTTATGTACTTTTAAATGACAGATATGCTGGTGGTGACCCAAAAAACTAAAGTATTTTACTATCATTATTATCAAAAGAAAAGAGGAAGGGAACTCAACATGTCATGCACATGCATTGCCTCATTTAACCCTTATGATCCAATTCAGTGGCTAATATCCCCATTTCACAGATGAGGAAACCAAGACTCATCAAAGTAAGCAACTTGTCTAAGGTTGCACAGGTAGTAAATGGGGGAGTTGGGCCACAAATTCTTGTCTGTCTGATGCTGAAATTTCTACTGCCATACCAAGTCTGAGTCAGATGCTCTAGAAAGAACATATGAATCTTATGGGGAAGAAATATTCATAAGACAACTTGAGATTATCTGTATAACCATTTTAAAAAACACACCACAAACAGAATTAGAGCCCCCCCCCTTTAAAATAATAAACAAAGAGAGTTGGTCATGTTTCTCAAAGAGAATCCCTATTTGCAGTAATTTATATTTCTTAGTCAATCCCATGTAAACAAAATGGTATTTTAAACTTCATTACCAAAAAAGTTCAATCACATAAAAATAGAGGAAATATAACAGAAACCCATATGCCTATCACCTAGACTTCATAATTAATATTTTGCCATTATTTGCTTCATCTACTTTTTTTACTTGAAGTTTTTAAAAGCAAATCTTAAATATCATGTATTTTCACCCCTGAATACTTCGGTATGCATCCTTAAAAAAAAAGGATACTTTTCTTTCATAACTAGGACACCGTCATGACACCTATTGATACTAATTCCTTTACAATATCTAATACCCAATCTATAAAGAGATTTCCCCAATTGCCCCCCAGTCTTTTTTTCCAAACAGAATCCAAATATGGGCCATATATGCATTTGTTTATGTTTCTTAAGTCTATTGAACTTGAATCGCTCCCTCCCTTTTTGTGCCATTGACTTGATGAAGAATGGCTAAATTTCAATGAACTGTTATTAAAGCTTAATATTAAATAACTATTAAATATTACTAGACCATAATGAAGGTAAACTATGTAAAAGTAAGGCCATTTTCAGGTTGAGTGATAAAGGAAAGTTCCAAAAAAAGAAAACAAAGTCTCCTGATTTCTCATTCAATTCCCAAAGACACAAAATGGAGATTTGTAGGTATGTGATATTGTCTCTCCAGGGCTTAACACAGTGTCTGTCAAACAGGAGGCAATCTGTAAATATCTGTTGGCTTACTGAGGGCACCGGGAATCTTTCTAGAAATTCAGGGTGAAAGCAGGAAGGCAGAAAGAAATTCTTTCCAAACGTTCATTCATTGTTTTCTGCCTCTGCTTAGAATGTCCATTCTTCCCACATGGAAATCTTTCGCCTTCAAGGACTAACCAACCTTCCCTCCTTTGCAAAGCCTTTTCCAATTACCCCAACATTCTGATCTTCTAAGGGAGCTAAATCAGGTCCTCCATTGTATGTTCTGAAATCACCACGTACACTTCTCTCCCCAATACTTCGCACAATTTGCATTCGTACATACACAGGTTTTTGTGATTATTTTATTAATGTCTGTCTGTTCCACTGGACTGCAACCCCAGCTCCAAGCAAGCTAGCCTGGCACAGAAGAGGCGTTCAGTTGCACGTATTTCATTGAGTAAAGTCGCTAGTGAAGGTACAAAAAGAAACCCATACAGGAAGCTCTCCTCCTCACGGATATGTCAAAGATGGGGTATGTCTGCGAAATGCGCTACACTTACTAGCAAGGTCCAAAATTTAGCGAGTTAAGTACTGAGCAAACAAAACAAAACGAAACAAACAAACAAAAAAACAATCTAGGGCTGCGGGGTCAGCTCCGGCAGCGCGATAGCGAGTCCCGAGGTTAACCGGAAGAAGGATGGGCGGGGGCGCGGATCTAACCTGACGCAACAAGCCTCAGCGGGGGCCGGGCCTCGGAAGCTACGTAGGGCTTCGCAGACGCAGCCGTTTGGGAAGGGGCTTTACCGCTGCTTTACCTGGTCAGTTTGGGTAGCCAAGGATTTATCGGCCAGGATCTTCTCCTTCAACTCCTCCAGCTTTCCAGTGTAGGCCAGATTGCAGACCATCAGGTTAGATACACACCCCTCCATTTCGCTCTCCTTAGGATCTGCGTGGAGCCTGACCAACGACCGCCTCACGTTGCTGGCTCCGACTGCCAGTCTAAAAGAGCCGGTAGAGCTCCGCCAGTCACCGTTCGGTCCCTTGCCCTCGCTTCTTTGCCTCTCGCCGGGCGCCTCTGGGAGTTGCAGTTTGAGGGCAGTTCCGGGAAGGGGGAGGTGCTTTGGCCTCCCCGCCAACTCAGCCTCTAGCAGCAAGGAACTACAAGTTTCAGGGTCCCCTGCGGCCGCCGTAGTCAAGTTGCCAGTGGAATTGGCCCAGGATGACAGCTGGAGAATGGAGTCAGGTATGGTGAGCTGCTTGGTATAGAACCGTGTGACAGAGCCGGGGTGGGTGGTCGCTGTTGGGCCATTGAGTCAGCCATACGGAACGGGTGAAGAGTCAGGCCAAGAGAGCTATGGGAGCCTAAAGGTCCTGCTTCCCCGGGGCCCTGACCTGCAGTTCGAGGCGGAAGGGACAACGGTTGGAGCTGGGTACTACCTCCTGAGCACGTACCGGTGTCTGTGGCTACCCTACCCCTCTCTGCCGCTGCCAAGGGAGTAGAAAAGAGTAGGGGGTGATTCCTCTGGCATCTCGGCAGAGTGGCATCAGGGCAGGATTCTGTCATAGCAGTGATAGCATATGACACCAGAGTGAGGTGAGGTGCTAGGGTGATGCCAACGGAAGGGTGTCATGCCATGGGAGCTACCTGATATCTAAGAGACCTCTGTGAGTCCATGGCATGGTGACATCACTACTTGATGAGGGTCATCTTATGGATATCATGGTATGGTGTTGTCACTTTAATATCATGATAATAACTATGACATCAAGGCTTTTCTAGAACTTTTAAACTAATTGTGTTTCTATTTATGGAAATTCCAAATAGTGCCATAACAGAAGATACAAGGCTTACCCTTTATAGGGCATATCCAGAAGGGCATTAGGCAAAAATTTGGTAAAGATAAGATTATACTCGAGAAAGAAACTAATTATGTTTATGTTTTTCCTGTTATGGTATAGAATGGGGTTGGCAAACTTTTTCCTGAAAAGAACCAAATAGTAAATACTGTTTTTAGGTTTTGTGGACCAAAAGGTGAAATTGAGGATGTTATTAGGTACTTAGATAACAGAATAGCAAACAAATTTTTACAGATGAAATTCAAAATATAATAATAACAATTGAGTGCAATTGAGGACTACTAATGAGAAGAATGGAATTCTGTTTTGAGGGGTTAACAGTTTGCTTAATTGAGGCTTCAAGTTAGTGTTCCCTGTCATCAAAATCGTTTTCAAATGTTCATCTTTTAATGCTGATCTGTAATGAGATTTTATGTATTTCATCTTTGAAAATGCCTTTTCACATGGATGAGTACTGCCAAATAATGATATCCACCCATGAACATACCTTTTTAATATTTAATTTTAGAATTGTTTTATAGAAATGTTGCAAAGATAGAACAGAATTCCTATATACCCCTCACCCACTTTCCTTTACTATCTTTTTTTTTTCCATTTTTTAACAGCTTTATTGAGGTATATTTTATATATCTTAAAATTCACCCATTTCAGGTAGAGTTTCTGTTTTAAATAATGGAAAATTTTGGAATAGTATTGATGGATACACAACATTGTGAATGTAATCAATGCCATTGAATTGTACACTTAAAGTGGTAAAATGGCAAATTTTATGTTATATATATATTACCACAATAAAAAAAATGTAAAATAAGTCACCCATTTCAAGTATACATTTAGTAACTTTTCCAAGTGGTGCAGTCATCACCATAAATCAGTTTTGGAACAAATTCATCCCCCAATAAGACCCCTCATGCCCATTTGCAGTTAAATCCCCATTCCCACTCCCAACTCCAGGCAACCACTAATCTACATTCTGTCTCTAAATTTGCCTATTCTGGACATTTCATATAAATGAAATCATACAGTATATGGTCTTTTGTGTCTGGCTTCTTTCACTTAGCATGATGTTTTTTGTTTTTTTTTTTTTAAATTCAGTTTTATTGAAATATATTCACAAACCTTACAGTCATCCATGGTATACAATCAACTGTTCACAGTATGATCATATAGTTATGCGTTCATCACCACAATCTATTTCTGAACATTTTCCTTACATCAGAAAGAATCAGAATAAGAATAAAAAATAAAAGTGAAAAGAGAATACCCAAACCATCCCCCCATCCCACCCTATTTGTCATTTAGTTTTTACTCCCATTTTTCTACTGATTTTTTTTCAATTTTTTAACTTTGTTTATCAAAAAATTAAAAACAAACAGGCAAACAACAACCAAAAAAAACCCCACAACATTTCAAACAAAGCAATGGATTAAGGAAAACAAATAACCTAAAATAATTACTTTGCTTCCAATATGTTCCTACCATACCCCAAGAAAATTAATAAACCATGTCCAAACAGAGGAGTAAGAAAAACAAATAATCTAAAATAACTACATTGCTTCCAACATGTTCCTACCATACCCCAAGAAAATTAACAACCCCTAAGAAAACAAAGGAATAAGAGAAAAAAAAACCTAAAATAACTCTATTGCTTCCAACATGATCTTACTATATCCAAGAAAGTTTACAAACCATAATCATTCCTGAGCATTCCCATAACATTGAGATTACCCTCCATAGTTTATCTGTTCTTATTAGATTATCATTCCCCCTCCACTAATTGGTATCTCTAGGTCCCCTACATTCTACAGTATAAAACATTGTACATTTTCCACAGAATTCACATTAGTGGTAACATACAATATGTCTCTTTTTGTGCCTGGCTTATTTTGCTCAGCATTATGTCTTTTTTTTTTTTTTAATCTTCATTTCATTGAGATATATTCATATACCACGCAGTCATACAAAACAAATCGTACTTTCGATTGTTCACAGTACCATTACATAGTTGTACATTCATCACCCAAATCAATCCCTGACACCTTCATTAGCACACACACAAGAATAACAAGAATAATAATTAGAGTGAAAAACAGCAATTGAAGTAAAAAAGAACACTGGGTACCTTTGTCTGTTTGTTTCCTTCCCCTATTTTTCTACTCATCCATCCATAAACTAGACAAAGTGGAGTGTGGTCCTTATGGCTTTCCCAATCCCCTTGTCACCCCTCATAAGCTACATTTTTATACAACTGTCTTCGAGATTCATGGGTTCTGGGTTGTAGTTTGATAGTTTCAGGTATCCACCACCAGCTACCCCAATTCTTTAGAACCTAAAAAGGGTTGTCTAAAGTGTGCGTAAGAGTGCCCACCAGAGTGACCTCTCGGCTCCTTTTGGATTCTCTCTGCCAATGAAGCTTATTTCATTTCATTTCACATCCACCTTTTGGTCAAGAAGATGTTCTCCGTCCCACGATGCCGGGTCTACATTCCTCCCCGGAAGTCATATTCCACGTTGCCAGGGAGATTCACTCCCCTCGGTGTCTGATCCCACGTAGGGGGGAGGGCAGTGATTTCACCTTTCAAGTTGGCTTAGCTAGAGAGACAGGGCCACATCTGAGCAACAAAGAGGCATTCGGGAGGAGGCCCTTAGGCACAACCATAGGGAGGCCTAGCCTCTCCTTTGCAGCAACCGTCTTCCCAAGGGTAAAACCTATGGTAGAGGGCTCAACCCATCAAACCACCAGTCCCCTATGTCTGTGGTCATGTTAGCAGCCATGGAGGTGGGGTAGGCGAATACCCCTGCATTCTCCACAGGCTCCTCAAGGGGGCACTGCATCATTTTTTTTCCTTGTTTTTTTTTTTAACTTTCCCTTCTTTTTTAAATCAATTGTATGAAAAAAAAGTTAAAAAGAAAACAAACATACAATAAAAGAACATTTTAAAGAGACCATAACAAGGGAGTAAGAAAAAGGCAACTAACCTAAGATAACTGCTTAACTTCCAACATGTTCCTACTTTACCCCAAGAAAGTTACCTAATATAGCAACATTTCTGTAACCTTGCTCCTACTATATGCATCAGAAATTAACAGACCATAGTCATTTCTGGGCATCCCCAGAACGTTAAATAGCTTATCTGTTCTTCTTAGATTATTGTTACCCCTTCCTTAATTGCTCTCTATTGCTAGTTCCCCTATATTCTACATTATAAGCCATTTATTTTATATTTTTCAAAGTTCACATTAGTGGTAGCATATAATATTTCTCTTTTTGTGCCTGGCTTATTTCGCTTAGCATTATGTCTTCAAGGTTCATCCATGTTGTCATATGTTTGACGAGATCGTTCCTAATTACTGCCGCGTAGTATTCCATCGTGTGTATATACCACATTTTATTTATCCACTCATCTGTTGAAGGACATTTGGGTTGTTTCCATCTTTTGGCAATTGTGAATAATGCTGCTATGAACATTGGCGTGCAGATATCTGTTCGTGTCACTGCTTTCCAATCTTCCGGGTATATACCGAGAAGTGCAATCGCTGGGTTGAATGGTAACTCTGTATCTAGTTTTCTAAGGAACTGCCAGACTGACTTCCAGAGTGGCTGAACCATTATACAGCCGCACCAACAGTGAATAAGAGTTCCAATTTCTCCACATCCCCTCCAGCATTTGTAATTTCCTGTTTGTTTAATGGCAGCCATTCTAACCGGTGTTAGATGGTATCTCATTGTGGTCTTAATTTGCATCTCTCCAATAGCTAGTGAAGCTGAACATTTTTTCATGTGTTTCTTGGCCATTTGTATTTCCCCTTCAGAGAACTGTCTTTTCATATCTTTTGCCCATTTTATAATTGGGCCAACTGTACTACTGTCATTGAGTTGTAGGATTTCTTTATAGATGCAAGATATCAGTCTTTTGTCAGATACATGGTTTCCAAAAATTTTTTCCCATTGAGTTGGCTGCCTCTTTACCTTTTTGAGAAATTCCTTTGAGGTGCAGAAACTTCTAAGCTTGAGGAGTTCCCATTTATCTATTTTCTCTTTTGTTGCTTGTGCTTTGGGTGTAAAGTCTAGGAAGTGGCCTCTTAATACAAGGTCTTGAAGATGTTTTCCTACATTATCTTCTAGGAGTTTTATGGTACTTCCTTTTATATTGAGATCTTTGGTCCATTGTGAGTTAATTTTTGTGTAGGGGGTGAGGTAGGGGTCCTCTTTCATTCTTTTAGATATGGATATCCTACTCTCCCAGCCCCATTTGTTGAAAAGACCATTATGACTCAGTTCAGTGACTTTGGGGGCCTTATCAAAGATCAGTCGGCCATTGATCTGAGGGTCTATCTCCGAATTCTCAAATCTTTTCCATTGATCTATATGTCTATCTTTGTGCCAGTACCATGCTGTTTTGGTAACTGTGGCTTTATAATAAGCTTCAGAGTCAGGGAGTGTAAGTCCTCCCGCTTCGTTTTTCTTTTTTACAGTGCCTTTAGCAATTCGAGGCATCTTCCCTTTCCAAATAAATTTGATAACTAGCTTTTCCAAGTCTGCAAAGTAGGTTGTTGGAATTTTGATTGGGATTGCATTGAATCTGTAGATGAGTTTGGGTAGAATTGACATCTTAATGACATTTAGTCTTCCTATCCATGAACATTGAATATTTTTCCATCTTTTAAGGTCCCCTTCTATTTCTTTTAGTAGAGTTATGTAGTTTTCTTTGTATAGGTCTTTTACATCTTTGGTTAAGTTTATTCCTAGGTAATTGATTTTTTTAGTTGCTATTGAAAATGGTATCTTTTTCTTGAGTGTCTCTTCAGTTTGTTCATTTCTAGCATATAGAAACATTACTGACTTATGTACATTAACCTTCTATCCTGCTACTTTGCTAAATTTGTTTATTAGCTCTAGTAGCTGTATCGTCGATTTCTCAGGGTTTTCTAGATATAAGATCATATCATCTGCAAACAATGACAGTTTTACTTCTTCTTTTCCAATTTGGATGCCTTTTATTTCTTTGTCTTGCCGGATTGCCCTGGCTAGCACTTCCAGCACAATGTTGAATAACAGTGGTGATAGCGGGCATCCTTGTCTTGTTCCTGATCTTAGAGGGAAGGCTTTCAGTCTCTCTCCATTGAGTACTATGCTGGCTGTGGGTTTTTCATATATGCTCTTTATCATGTTGAGGAAGTTTCCTTCAATTCCTACCTTTTGAAGTGTTTTTATCAAAAAGGGATGTTGGATTTTGTCAAATGCTTTTTCAGCATCTATTGAGATGATCAATTGATTTTTCCCTTTTGACTTGTTAATGTGTTGTAATACATTGATTGATTTTCTTATGTTGAACCATCCTTGCATGCCTGGAATAAACCCCACTTGGTCATGGTGTATGATTTTTTTAATGTGTCTTTGGATTCGATTTGCAAGTATTTTGTTGAGGATTTTTGCATCTATATTCATTAGGGAGATTGGCCGGTAGTTTTCCTTTTTTGTAGCATCTTTGCCTGGTTTTGGTATTAGATTGATGTTAGCTTCCTAAAATGAGTTAGGTAGTGTTCCATTTTCTTCAGTGTTTTGAAAGAGTTTGAGTAAGATTGGTGTCAGTTCTTTCTGGAAAGTTTGGTAGAATTCCCCTGTGAAGCCATCTGGCCCTGGGCATTTATTTGTGGGAAGATTTTTGATGACTGATTGGATCTCTTTGCTTGTGATGGGTTGGTTGAGGTCTTCTATTTCTTCTCTGCTCAGTCTAGGTTGTTCATATGTTTCCAGGAAATTGTCCATTTCCTCTACATTATCCAGTTTGTTGCCATATAGTTGTTCATAGTATCCTCTTATAATTTTTTTAATTTCTTCAGGATCTGCAGTTATGTCACCTTTTTCATTCATCATTTTGTTTATATGGGTCTTCTCTCTTTTTGATTTTGTCAGTCTAGCTAGGGGCTTGTCAATCTTGTTGATCTTCTCAAAGAACCAACTTTTGGTGATATTTATCCTCTCTATTGTTTTTTTGTTCTCTATGTCATTTATTTCTGCTTTAATCCTTGTTATTTCTTTTCTTCTACTTGGTTTAGGATTGGTTTACTGTTCATTTTCTAGCTTCTTCAGTTGATCCATTAGTTCTTTGATTTTGGCTCTTTCTTCCTTTTTAATATATGCGTTTAGTGCTATAAATTTCCCCCTTAGCACTGCTTTTGCTGCATCCCATAGGTTTTGGTATGTTGTGTTCTCATTTTCATTCGTGTCTATATATTTAGCAATTTCTCTTGCTATTTCTTCTTTAACCCCTTGATTGTTTAGGAGTGTGTTGTTTAACCTCCAGATATTTGTGAATTTTCTAAGTCTCTGATGGTTATTGACGTCTAATTGTATTCCATTTTGGTCAGAGAATGTGCTTTGAATAATTTCAATCTTTTTAAATTTATTGAGGCTTGTTTTATGTCCCAGCATATGATCTATTCTGGAGAAAGTTCCATGAGCACTAGAAAAGTATGTGTATCCTGGTGATTTGGGATGTAATGTCCTGTAGATGTCTGTTAAATCTAATTCATTTATCAGATTGTTTAGGTTTTCAATTTCCTTATTGGTCTTCTGTCTGGTTGATCTATCTGTAGGAGAGAGTGATGTGTTGAAGTCTCCCACAATTATTGTGGAAACATCAATTGCTTCCTTTAGTTTTTGCCAGTGTTTCTCTCATGTATTTTGTGGCACCTTGGTTGGGTGCATAGACATTTACGATTGTTATTTCTTCTTGCTGAATTGCCCCTTTTATTAGTACGTAGTGGCCTTCTTTGTCTCTCAAAATATCCCTGCATTTGAAGTCTATTTTATCTGAGATTAATATTGCTACACCTGCTTTCTTTTGGCTGTAGCTTGCATGAAATATTTTTTTCCATCCTTTCACTTTCAGTTTCTTTGTGTCCCTGTGTCTAAGATGAGTCTCTTGTATGCAACATATTGATGGTTCATTTTTTTTGATCCATTCTGCGAATCTATGTCTTTTAATTGGGGAGTTTAATCCATTTACATTCAACGTTATAACCGTGAAGGCATTTCTTGAATCGGCCATCTTATCCTTTGGTTTATGTTTGTCATATTTTTCCCCTCTGTCTATTAATATCCTTTATTGTACCCATACCGAATCTCTTTAGTACTGAACCTTTCTCCAAGTCTCTCTGTCCTTTCTTTGTTTCTCTGTCTGTAGGGCTCCCTTGAGTATCTCCAGTAGGGCAGGTCTCTTGTTAGAAAATTCTCTCAGCTTTTGTTTGTCTGTGAAAATTTTAAGCTCTCCCTCGAATTTGAAGGATAGCTTTGCTGGATAAAGTATTCTTGGCTGGAAATTTTTCTCACTCAGAATTTTGAATATATCGTGCCACTGCCTTCTTGCCTCCATGCTGGCTGCTGAGTAGTCAGTACTTAGTCTTATGCTGTTTCCTTTGTATGTGGTGAATTGCTTTTCTCTTGCTGCTTTCAGAACTTGCTCCTTCTCTTCTGTGTTTGATAGTGTGATCAGTATATGTCTTCGAGTGGGTTTATTTGGATTTATTCTATTTGGAGTTGGCCGAGCATTTATGATTTGTGTATTTATGTTGTTTAGAAGATTTGGGAAGTTTTCCCCAACAATTTCTTTGAATACTCTTCCTAGACCTTTACCCTTTTCTTCCCCTTCTGGGACACCAATGAGTCTTATATTTGGACGTTTCATATTATCTATCATATCCCTGGGGTCCATTTCGATTTTTTCAATTTTTTTCCCCATTGTTTCTTTTATGCTTTCATTTTCCATTCTGTCATCTTCGAGGTCACTGATTCGTTGTTCAACTTCCTCTAGTCTTGTACTATGAGTGTCCAGAATCTTTTTAATTTGGTCAACAGTTTCTTTAATTTCCATAAGATCATCCATTTTTTTATTTAGTCTTGCAATGTCTTCTTTATGCTCTTCTAGGGTCTTCTTGATTTCCTTTATCTCCGGTACTATGGTCTCATTGTTCATCTTTAGTTCTTTGAGTAGCTGCTCTAGGTGCTGTGTCTCTTCTGGTCTTTTGATTTGCGTGCTTGGGCTTGGGTAATCCATATCGTCTGGTTTTTTCATATGCTTTATAATTTTCTGTGGTTTTTGGCCTCTTGGCATTTGCTGAACTTGATAGGGTTCTTTTAGGATTTGTAGACCAATTGAAGTCCTTATCTCTAATTTATCAGATCTACAGCTTCGTGGAGTACACTTTCTCTAACTAACCAGCAGGTGGCGTCCACGAACCACCTGTTCTCCACAAGCCAGTTCTCCCCTGCTTAATCTTTTTGGTGAGTGGGGGAGTGAGTCTTGTGGGGTCCAATTGGTGTACCAAGCTTGCGTGTGTAGTTGGTGTTGCCTGCCCTGTGTATGGGGCGTGTTTCTGGGCAGTCAGGGAGGGGGGGTGGCTCTAACAATCAAATCTCCCTGGTGATCCTAGAGTTTTAAAGCTGCTACAATAGTCTAATCCTTCAGTTCAGTCCTGCCACAGTTTGTCTCTGCCACTGACCCAAAAGTCCTTGGTATTGGCGTATGGCTCCTGAGACTTGCAAGTGGGCCCCTCTTCCAGGCCGTGCACCCCGGGCTGTGTAGGGAGGCTCCCAGTCTGCTGAAATGATGGCTGAATGGGGCTTTGTTAATTCACACTGCTCTACCTTCCCATCTCTGGGACAATCAGCTGAGGTTGCAGGGAAGGCTAATGTCCACGCCCAGTTTTGTGGTGTGTGCCTGTTATTTGAAGCACTTCCGTCACACTGGGTTGTCTGGGGCAATTCTGGGCTATGGGGCTGGCGATGGGCAGGAGTGTTTCCTGTCCACCAGGATGATGGCTGTGAGCGGACACCCCGCTTTTCTTGGGAAGTTGTGGTGTTTAGTGAATTTTCTCAGCCACTGGATTATTGCGTTTTGTCTCAGAGCTCTCCTAGTTCTGCTCTTGACTTGACCTGCCCAAATAGCAATTCTTTGAAGCTTTCTGTATTGGGCTTC
This sequence comes from Choloepus didactylus, assembly GCF_015220235.1. Taxonomy (NCBI): domain Eukaryota; kingdom Metazoa; phylum Chordata; class Mammalia; order Pilosa; family Megalonychidae; genus Choloepus; species Choloepus didactylus. Next base: position 44,507,318 of record NC_051335.1, on the reverse strand, counting down.
TTAGAGTAATTGTTTTAGAAAAAGAAAAAAGGAATTAAAAAAAAAAAAAAACGGGCCCTCCTCAGAGATCTAATGGGTTATTGAAATGCTAAGAGACAAAGCAACCAGGGCCATTAAGGAAAGGTCCACAGGGCAGAGAGATCAGCTTTTCTTCGTGATTTGCATATGCACCTCAGGGCCCTTCCCCTTTCTATGTTCACCAGAACTCCAAAAATCCTCCGCTTTTATTTTGGAGTTTTTCGTGTTGTTTTTTTTCTATTCCTGTCTCCTCTCTGCTGGGCTGGCTGCTCTCAGATTCTCTGGTGTCTGGTCTCAGTCTATCTGTGGTTGGAGTTTGAATCAGTAGAATGAGTTTCCGATAAAGGCAGCCACTGCAGTTCTCCCTTCTCCTTCCCGGAGCTGACAGCCCCTCCTCCCCTGGGACTGAGCCTGGCAGGGAGGGGCGCGGTTCCCCTGGCCGCAAAAACTTACAGATTTCGCTGATCTCAGCAGTTCCACGTTTTCATGAGTGTTGTATGAAGTATGCCCAAAGTCAGATTGCTCTGTGGTGTCCAGTCCACGCAGTTCCTGGCTTTCTACCTACTTTCCTGGAGGAGTAACTAAAACATACAGCTCACCAGTCTGCCATCTTGCCCCGCCTCCAGCATGATGTTTTTGAGTTTTATCCCCACTGTGGCATGTATTGGTACTTTGATACTTTTTGTTTGCCAAATAGTATTCCAGTGTAAGGATGTAACACATTTTGTCTCTTCTCGAATTAATAAACATCTTGGGTTGTTTCCAATTTGGGGCTATTATGAATAGTGTTGCTAATAACCTTCATGTGCAAGTCTTTGTATGGACGTAAGTTTTCATTTCTCTTGGTTAGATACCTAAATGTGGATTACTGACTCATATAGCAAAATTATCTTTACTTTTTTAAGAAACTGCCAAACTGTTTCCCAAAGCAGCTGCACCATTTTATACACACACACAAGAATAACAAGAATAATAATTAGAGTGAAAAAGAGCAATTGAAGTAAAAAAGAACACTGGGTACCTTTGTCTGTTTGTTTCCTTCCCCTGTTTTTCTACTCATCCATCCATAAACTATACAAAGTGGAGTGTGGTCCTTATGGCTTTCCCAATCCCCTTGTCACCCCTCATTAAGCTACATTTTTATAGAACTGTCTTCGAGATTCATGGGTTCTGGGTTGTAGTTTGATAGTTTCAGGTATCCACCACCAGCTACCCCAATTCTTATAACCTAAAAAGGGTTGTCTAAAGTGTGCGTAAGAGTGCCCACCAGAGTGACCTCTCGGCTCCTTTTGGATTCTCTCTGCCACTGAAGCTTATTTCATTTCCTTTCACATCCCCCTTTTGGTCAAGAAGATGTTCTCCGTCCCATGATGCGAGGTCTACATTCCTCCCCGGGAGTCATATTCCACGTTGCCAGGGAGATTCACTCCCCTGGGTGTCTGATCCCACGTAGGGGGGAGGGCAGTGATTTCACCTTTCAAGTTGGCTTAGCTAGAGAGGCAGGGCCACATCTGAGCAACAAAGAGGCATTCGGGAGGAGGCTCTTAGGTACAACCATAGGGAGGCCTAGCCTCTCCTTTGCTGCCTGTCTTTTATTATTATTTTTTTTACTATAGCCATTCTAAGTGGTTTTGAAATGATATCTCATTGTGGTTTTAATTTGCATTTCCTTAAAACCTAATGATGATAAGCATCTTTTCATGTGCTTATTAGCCATTCATGTATCTTCTTCAATGAAGTGTCTGTTCACATCTTTTGTCCATTTTCTAATGGGATTATTTGTCTTTTTATTGTTGTCTTGTAAGAATTGTTCATGTATTCCTGGTACAAGTGCCTTGTCAGATATATGATAAGCAAATATTTTCTCCCAGTATGTTTCTTGGCTTTTTGTTTTCTTTATAGTGTCATTTGAAGTGCAAAAGTTTTGAATTTTGATGAGGTCCAGTTTATCTTTTTTTTTCTTTTATAGACCATGCTTTTGGTGTTGTACCCAAGGAATCTTGGCCTTCCCAACGTTTCAATGCTTTTCTTCTATGTTTTTTTCTAAAAGTTTTATTGCTTTAGTTCTTACATTTAAGTCTGTGATCTATTGTGATTTAATTTTTCTGTGTGGTGTGAGATTAAGGTCTAAGTTCATCTTTTTGCATGTAGATATCAAATTGTCCTAGCCCCATTTATTGAATCCCCTATTGTTAATATCTTACATTACAATGCCATGTTTGTCACAACTAATGAACCAACCTTGATACATTACTGTAACTCCACATTTTATTCCAGTTTCACTAGTTTATCTCTTGGTGGTGTCCCATTCAAGATACCACATACATTTAGTTGTTACATCTCTTTAGCTTCTTCTGTTCTGTGACAGTTTCTCAACTTTCCTTGTTATTAATGAGCTCGGTAGTTTTGAGAAGTACTGGTCAGAAATGTTGTAGAAAATTCCTGAATTTGGATTTGTCTGTTTTTTTTTTTTTCCCCTAATTAGATTGGGTTTATTTGGGGGAGGGGGGAGAAGTTCTTATATAATATCAAAGATACTCAAATGTGACTTTAACTGAACATTTTCATTGCTTATAATGGAATTCTTTTAGAGTCTTCTCTTAATATTTGCCTTTTAGCATGTCATTACATTGCAGATTAATGACTTCCAATTGAAGGTTAGGTGAAAGCTCCTCAGTTTCAGTTAAATGGATGTTGAAAGATGTAAATTTCCTTTGCACTTGCCTCAAGGTCCAGAAACACTGCTGGAACTATAATTTGTACTTGGGAAATATATACACTGCAGATTTTGTGGGACTAGAGATGGTGCTTCTTGTTTTTCCTTTCCTTAAGTCAGATACATTGTGTTACAATTTCCACACAGTAAATCTCACCCTTTTAAGGTGTAGAGTTCAATACTCTGGGATAAATATGTTCTGTTGTGTAACCATCGCCACAATCAAGATACAGAATATTTCCAGCACTCCCAAAAGTTCCCTGTCCTGTTTATGGTCACTTTCCTCCTCACATTCCCATCTCTTGTCAACTACTGAACTGATTTCTGTGCGGGTAGTTTTGCCCTTTTTTTTGGGTGTGCAATTTAATGATTATTAGTATATTTATAGAGTTGTGTGACCATCTAATTTTAGAATATTTTCATCACTCCAACAAGAAATCTTGTACCCATTAGCAGTCACTACCCATTCTTTCCCTACCGCCAATCACTGGCAACTACTAATCTATAGATTTGTCTGTTCTGAACAGTTCGAATATATGGAATCATGGACTATTTGGTCTTTTGTGACTGACTTCTTTCACTTTGCATAATTCTTTTAAGATCCATCCATGTTGTAGCATGTAGCAGTACTTCATTGCTTTTTACTGTCAAATAATATCCCACTATATATATACACTGCAGTTTGTTTATCTACTCATCAATTGAAAAGCATTTGGGTTGGTTCCACTTTTTGGCTATTATGAATAATATTGCTATGAGCATTTTAGCACAAGTGTTTGTGTGGACATGTGTTTTCCTTTATTTTGGGTACATATCTAAGATTCGAATTGCTGGGTCAAATAGTAATTCTATGTTTAACTTTTTGAAGAAGTAACATATGGTTTTCCACAGTGGCTGCAAAATTTTGCCTTCCCATTATCAATGTATAAAGGGTTCAAATTTCTCCACATTTATACTAACACTTGTTAATGTCTATCTTTTTTATTATAGCTATTCTAGTGGGTGTAAAGTGGACTCTCATTGTGATTTTGTTCTTTTGAACTGTGACAGCATGGGAAGTATATAAACCATCTTGACATTACTTGTGATTCAAACAGTGTTGGTGGTAGAAATGACTTTACCACAGTATAGGTTTCATATATAAGCACTCTTTTGCCTTGTACTTTTAGGTTGAATCAGGAAATATTGTCAAGTCTGCAGCAAAAGCTGGTTTTCAAAACCATTCAGTGTTTGATAATAATGGTTGATGGCACTTCTTCCAACCATTTAAAAATGTAAAAACCATTCTTAACCTCATTTACTCTACAAAAACAGGATTTTGGAGGGGCTGACCATCTGTAGTTTGCTGACCCCTGGTGTAGAACCAAAGTGCCCTGTATGTAGTAGGTGTTCAATAAATATTTATCTAGTTGATAACAGCGGTACAATTGGCCTGTTGTGTGGTGTTCACAAAGGATTGGATATAATAATTCTCTCCATAATAATACATCAAGGAATATGATCTGATTGCTAGAAACAACTGGAAAAAACAACTGCAATTGCTTTTCCTACTGACTGAATTTGTTTGGATAATCTTTTATACAGTGTGTTATGCTATTGCCTCTTTTATTTTATTTGATATGACATGGTGGTTAACTTTCAATTCTCAGTCCCTTAAAGCCAGGGTAAGGTACCCCTTGATTTTTTAAAAGCTGCAAAACAAATAGATCTTGGCATGGGGTGGAGTAGGGGGAGAGTCTCTCCTCCTTTATTGCTGTCCCCAAGTAGTGGAGGAGCTAGGTGGCTGCTGTTTATGTCCATGGAGAGTCAAAAGGAGGGCCTTGTTAGAGTCTGACTGCATTGCTGCTCATATGACTGCCTGTTTCCTGTTGCCTTTTCTACTTGTCACCTAGATTCTAGGTCCTGCAACAAGCCAAGTTAATCTCCTAAACTAAAAAGAATAATGCTAACAATAACTAGCATTTATATATAGCATGTGTCAGATGTTGGGCTAGGGGCTTTACATGAGTTTATCTCATTGAATCCTTACCACACCCTATGAAATAGGTTATTCCCCCACCTGCTTTTTTTAAAAAATGAGAAAAAAAGAACAAAGAAATGAAATAACATTCCTAAGGTTGCACAATTTAGTAAATTTGGGAGCTAAAATTGAAATCCAGGGCTAGTCTACTCCTAAAGCCCCATCATTGAACCAGTGCAACATACTGCTAAATATTGCTGAAGGTGGAATTAGGTGTAAATGAAAACCCCAGATAATACAATACGAATTCCTGTTAGAATATTTTGAGCTATAACTCTACCTATGATAATGGGAAATGTATTTTTCATGCTCTAGAGCAGTGCTGTCCAATAGGACTTTTTGTGATGATGGAAATGTTCTGTATCTTCACTGTCTAGTATGGTAGCTACTAGCCACATGTAGCTATTGAGCACTTGAAATGTGCCTAGTATGACTGGGGAACTGAATTTTTAATTTAATTTTAATTATTTTAAATTTAAATAGCTTTATGTGGCTAGTGATTACCGTTTTGGACAGTGCAGCAAGAGGTAATTTACCCTCTACCTGCTCCTTTCTAATTATCAGTAAATATTTTCCCAATTCAAATATTCTTACCATGTTACAGCCGGAAATGAGTATATGGTATAGTGAAACACAACTTGAGGAACACAAGGTGCATGCATGTCACTTAATGACATGACAGTCACAGGAATAGGTTCTGGGTTTTCCAGGGCTAAATTTCTCCATTCCTTTCACTTACGAGATAAGGTCTGAACAATTGTCCTGAAGACCCTTGGCAACTGAGTTTTTATTTTTTGCAGATGTACTTTACCTAAGTGGTGGCTCTCAGCTTCTCTGGGCTTCTGTCTAAGCTCTCTCTGGGCTTTTTCTGTCTTTTGACCTCTCATAAAGGACTCCAGTAACAGGATTAAGTCCCACCTTGAATGGGCTGGGTCACACCTCAGTTGAAATAAACTAACCAAAAGGTCCCACCTACGATAGGTCTGCACCCACAGGAATAGATTAAAAGAACATGGCCTTTTCTGGGGTATGTAACAGCTCCAAACCACCACACATGGTATATCTCTTTCTATCCTTATACTTTCAATCTACCTATATTGTTATATTTGAAGTGAATTTCTTGTTGACAGTATATAGTTGGGTCATGTTTTTATGTACTCTGCTAATGTCTATATTTTATTTTGATATATTTAGACCATTTACAGTTAATGTAATTATTAATGTATTAGAGCTTAAGTCTGCATTTACTTTTTGTTTTCTGTTTGTTGCTTCTGTTCTTTGTTTCCCTTTTTTTTCGTTTACTTGACTTCCTGTGCATTGCTTATGCTTTTTTTTTAAATTCAGTTTTATTGAGATATATTCACATATCATACAGTCATCTGTGGTGTACAATCAGCTGTTCACAGTACCATCATATAGTTTTGCATTCATCACCCCAATCTATTTTTTGAACATTTTCCTTGTACCAGAAAAAGTGAAAATAAGAATAAAAAAATAAAAGTAAAAAAGAACAGCCAAATCATCCCCCACCACCCTATTCTTCATTGTTTTTGTCCCCATGTATCTACTCATCCATCCATACACTGGATAAAGGGAGTGTGATCCACAAGGCTCTCACAATCACACTGTCACCCCTTGTAAGCTACATTGCTGTGCAATCATCTTTAAGAGTCACGGCTACTGGGTTGGAGTTCGATAGTTTCAGGTATTTGCTTCTAGCTATTCCAATACATTAAACCCTAAAAAGGGTTACCTATATAGTGCTTAAGAATGCCCACCAGAGTGGCCTCTTGGCTCCATTTGGAATCTCTCAGCCACTGAAACTTTTTTTCGTTTCATTTTGCATCCCCCTTTTGGTCAAGAAGATGTTCTCAATCCCACAATGTTGGGTCCAGATTCATCCCTGGGAGTCATATCCCACGTTTCCAGGGAGATTTACGCCCCTGGGAGTCAGATCACACGTAGAGGGGAATGCAGTGAGTTCACCCACAGACTTGGCTTAGCTAGAGAGAAAGAGGGCCACATCTGAGCAACAAAGAGGTACTCAGGGGGAGACTCTTAGGCACAATTAGCTTATACTTTTTAAAAAATTGCATTTTGACTTATCTGTAGTGTTTTTGAGTGCATCTCTTTTTATACATATTTTAGTGGTTGCTCTAGGTATTATATTATGCATAAATAACTTATCAGAGTTTCCTGTGTTGCAAATCACCAGTTCAATTGAAGTATGCAAACCTTACCTCCTTTTAAGTTTCTTTAACCTCCCTGTTAATAATATCATTTTCTTAATTATATTATAATTTCTTCTACATATTTTTAGAAACCTCTCAGATGATGTTATGATTTTTACTTCAACCATCAAACATAATTTAGAAAACTCAAGAAAAGAAGGAAAGCATATTGTATTTACCTATATTTTTACTCTTCCTGTTGTTCTTTCTTCTTTCCTAGTGTTCAAAGATTCCTTCTTTTGTCTTTCTTTTCCAAGAACTTCCTTTAGCTATTCCTTTAGGGTATATCTGCTAGCTAAAATTCTCTTAGGTTTTCTTCATCTGAGGATGTCTTGGTTTCCCCTTGGATTCCTGAAGGATATTTTTGCTAGATACAGAATTCTGGGTTGACAGGTATTTTCTCTCAGCACTTTTGAAAAACGTTGTGCCACTTCCTTTTGGCCTCCATGGCCTCCATGGTTTCTGATGAAAAATCTACTCTCATTCAAATTGTTTTTCCCCTATAGGTAAGTTATCATTTCTCTCTCACTACTTTCAAGATTTTTAAAATTTTTCTTTAGTTTTCAAGAAACGGATTGACCATGATCTGTCTGGGTATGGACTTCTTTGGCTTTATCCTGTTTGGGGTTTGCTCAGATTCTTGATTTTGTAGGGTTATGTCTTTTGCTAAATGTGGGAAATTTTCAGTCATTATTTTTTGAAATCCTTTTTTCAGCCCTACAATGTTTCTCCTCTTTTTCTGGGACTCGGATGACACTAAGATTTAATCTATTGTTATACTCCCACTGTCCCTAAAGCTCTTTTTACTTTTTTCCAGTTTATTTTCTCTTTGTTGTTCAGGATTAGGTAGTTTCTATTGTTCTGTCATCAGGTTCACTGTCTTCATTTTGCCATTGAGCCCAACTAGTGGGTTTTTCATTTTGTCTCTTATATTTTTAAATTCTAAAGCTTCCATTTGTTTCTCCTTCGTATCTTCTATTTCTTTCCCAGAACTTTGTATTTTTAAAATTTATTTCAAGAATGTTTGAAATTGTTCATTGAAGCATTTTTATGATAGCCACTTTAAAATCCTTGTCAGATAGTGCCAATCTCTGTGTCATCTCGATGTTGGTGTTTGTTGATTGTTTCTTCTCATTCAAGTTGAGATGTTACTAGTTCTTTGCATGATTGCTGATTTTCTATTGTATCTTGGACGTTTTTGCTATTATGTTATGAGACTCTGGATCTTATTTCAATCTTCTGTTTTAGCAGGCTTCCTCTGATGCTGCTCTGGGGGAAGGGGTGCCTCATTATTACTGGACTGAGGTGGAATTTCAGGCTCCCTGGCCTGATACCACCACCCTGGCTTGGAGGGACAAGGACACCTCATTACTTCTCATGGCCTACACTGTCATTGAGTACTGGAGCCTTCATTATTGCTTGGCAGTGATGAAAGTCTTGGATCCCCACTCAGCTTTTCTGAAACCACCTCAGTGGTGGGGTGGGGAGCGGGGGATGGTGACCCAATGAAGGTAGAAGTCTAGAGTCCTACTAGGCCTTTGCTGATGAGGTTGGGGGTGAGGCCACAGTTTTTCTGTGGTGTTTGGAGTACAGGAGTTACTGTCTAAAACTTTTTGGTCATGCTAGGTGTCTTTCCTGTCTGATTGGAGATAGCCAGCTTTTGGGGGGCTCTCTTAGACTGCACTCATTGGCATTTCTTGGCTGCTTACTTCTCCATCACCAGTTCAGGATGTATTATACAGAATTATACAGAAATAAAACCCAGGGAACTCACTGCCATGTCATTACTTGGGTCCTGAGGCCCCTAGCCAATCTGCCTTCTTCTCTTTACTCTTCCGAGTCTTATGTTTGTCTTATATATATCATGTCCAGTGTTTTCTAGCCGTACTTCAGTTGAAGTAGTAGAGAAAAGTGCATCTACCCCATATTTTCTTGGAACCAGAAGTTGTACACATGGTTACTTATAAAAAAACATGGATGATGTGTTAGTTATAGCCTTTCTCCCAGTAAAAATCTAGTTTAAAAAAGGTGAAATCACTGGCCCTCCACCCCAATTGTTATAGTTCTGTATATTAAATAAAAGTTGACTCAAGTAAAAATTCGTTGCCCGAAACTTGTTTTTCTGGTAATTTCAGGGTATAGGCTGTAAAGGTGGTATCATTCACAGGGCCCACAAATTCTTTGCTGCTTGGCACAATTGTTTCCCATGCCAGAGAATCTGCTTATTCAGGCATTGAAGCCTTAGCTGGTTTCTTCATGATACAATAGAATGGGACCAGAATCTGTATCCCACCTTTCTTTTTATCCAGTCACATGAAATTTCCCTAAAAATTAGCCTCTTTTATGACTCTGAACTTCAGGTCCTGGCAGAACTGCATAAGGATGACAATCAAGAAAGGCAGCATCGAGGTTTTGATGGAGAGACACTTCAAGTTAAACCCAGCTCTGAGACCTGTCTTATTCCTGGAGCCTTCTCTGCCTATGCTAACCCATGCTTATCTCCTTTTCCTGGTTTCCTCCAATAGTTGTCTTTACTGCACAACTCAACACTCATCTTGCCTGTTCAAAAACTTTCCTGTCTACTTGGAAAAAGGCATTTTAATAACCCGGTTTTCCAAATGGCTCATGATTTGCCAAATTAAAGCACCATGAGTTTTTAACATTTTAACCATCCTCAGTGGAATTCCTGAGTGCCCTCCCAACTTCTTAAACAGAGTATGTGGAACATAATTTAATCTTTTTATTAAGGGTTATAATTATGACTGTCAGTTGTTGTATTATGCCGTAATACAGTGATATTTTAAGGCCTATTGATAATGTGTTCAGATGTTTGCCCCTGCGTAGACCATTTAATCTGTGTGTATATGCATGTGTTTGTGTATGCATGTATGTATGAATCCATGTTAGGTTTTTATGATTTTCTGTCTCTCTTCTTGTCAGTTAGCCCTTCTTGCTGTTGTCAATCTACTTTTATAAAATTGACCACCATCTGCCAGCTCAGTTATAGATGTTAGGGAGGCTCAACAACAGCTTTTGATTGGGACTTGATATCTAAAGGAAATGCTTCCTAAGGATCTGAGAGGTTCAGCATTTACTTTCTCTAGTCTGTTTTGCTTATTTATCTGCAAGCTTGCTCTAGTTTGGAGAGCCGGACTATGAAACTAAATCTCCAGGAACAGGAACTATTATGGTCTTTGAAACCAGACCACCCTATTTTTTCCTTCTTTCAGGCTTCTCTCACACTACATTGCTCTCTAATTGGGGGTTTCCTTCTGGAGTTTCCTAACTGGGAGGAATAGTTAGTGACAGGAAGCATTTTGGTCTGTATCACTTCCTCTCATCTGAGAACAAAACTTCAAAAGGTAACAAAAGATAAGGTACCTTCCATTAGGGCCCTGTTCTAGTTTGCTAATGCTGCCTTCTTGCAAAACACCAGAAATGGATTGGCTTTTATAAAGGGGGTTTATTTGGTTACACAGTTACGTAAGGCCATAAAGTGTCCAAGGTAACACATCAGCAATCAGGTACCTTCACTGGAGGATGGCCAATGGTGTCCGGAATACCTCTGTTAGCTGGGAAGGCACATGGCTGGCATCTGCTCTAGAGTTCTGGTTTCAAAATGGCTTTCTCCCAGGATGTTCCTTTCTAGGCTTCAGCTTCTCTCCAAAATGTCACTCTCAGTTGCTCTTGGGGCATTTGTCCTGTCTTAGCTTCTCCAGAGCAAGTCTGCTTTCAAAGGCCATCTCCAAAATGTCTCTGTAAACTGCAATTCCTCTCTTAGCTCCTGTGCATTCTTCAGTGTCCCTCTTGGCTGTAGCAAGCTCGCTCCTTTTGTCTGAGCTTATATAGTGCTCCAGTAAGCTAATCAAGGCCCATGCTGAATGGTGGGGCCACACCTCTGTGGAAATTATCCAATGAAAGATCTTGCCCTCAATTGAGTGATCACAACTCCATGGAAACATCCAATCAAAAGTCTCCAACCTGATCAACACCAATAAGTTTCCTGCCCACACAAGACTGCATTAAAGATAATGGCGTTTTGGGGGACAAAATACATCCAAACCAGTACAGACCCTAACAAGGGTTCAGAGTGAGGAATATTTTTAAAAGTTTGCAATGGGGCTCATGATGGATGGCAGAAAGTAGAGAATGGAAAGGGGAACTATGGCACTAGGTATGTTGCATGGGTGTTGCAGAAACAGTTCAAAGTTCTGTAAGTGTGAACTGAATGTAATGGATATTATGTGGCTAGAGATGCATCTAAAAGTCATAATTGGGAAAAGCACGTAAAGAAGTCATTAACAGTACTTCCCTTTACACATCTATTTTCAGTGCTTATTTTAATGGAAATTGTTTCAACTTCTCAGAGATGTTAGAATTTGAGTATGTGTACTGATCCTAACTCCTTGGTGAAATATAAGATACGTGAAATTGAAGTCCAAGACTTTGAAATTAAAGTACATTTTTTTCTGTTGGCCACACCCAGGCACAAGCTCTCATTAACCACTTAGCTTTGGGGATAATAATGCCTCTTTTAAATTTACAAAACACTTTCACATCCATTCCCTCATTTGATCCTCACAACAGCCCTTTGGGGTAGGTATAATCTCCATTTTATAGACGAAGAGAGGGAATCTTCATCCTCTAGGTGGCTTGACTCATAAAAGACAGCAGAAATAGAACCTAGTTCTTCTAATTCATAGGCCAGTGTTCTATTCAGTCTACTATGCTTTCTTTCAATAAAATTTGGGGAACAAATTCAATGTATTTCTCTGATGAAGACCAGCAGATTTGCTGTAGTAGAAAAGAACAATTAATAAATTCGTGAATTTGTAATCCAAGTGAGTCTGTAAATTTTAGATAGCATTTTGAAGAATCTATATGAATTGAAGAATCTAATAAATTAGAGTTGCAGATAATATTTGAAGCCCCAAACTATCTATATTTGCACTTGAGATGTTTGGGTACAAGGGGGTAGGATGAATTGAGAACTATGTCTCTACTCCTGATAACAGCAGAAAATTTTGTTAGTGTAATTTTGATCTGTATACAAGTTCAGTATACAGAGTTTCTGTTTTCTTTTTCTTTTTTAAATTGAGCTGTACCTTACGGACAGTGAAGTACATAAATCTTAAGTATATAACTGAATGCAATTTTGCCTATGTATAATTTCCACTCAGATCAACATATGGAACCCCAGAAGGTTCCCTCTTGCCTCTTCCCAGTTAATACCCTCTCCCTAGTGTAATAAGTATTCTGGCCTTTACCATCATAGATTAGTTCTGCATAATTTAAAAATTCATATAAATAGAATCATACTATATGTACAATTTTGTGTCTGGTTTCTTTTGTTTGACCTAATTATTTGTGAAATTCCTCCATGTTTTGTGTATAGCAGTGGTTTTTTCTTTTTCATTGCTGTGTGGCATTCCCACATATGATACATCCCTGTTGATGGACATTTGAGTTGTTTCTAGGTTTTGGCTTTTTTTTGAAACATGCAACTGTTTTTGCATATATCTTTTGGTGGACATAAGCACTCATTTTTCTTGGGTATATATACATAGGAGTGGAACTCGTAGAGGTAGTTGCAGTAAAATGACTTTTTTTAAATATTCATTTTATTGAGATATATTCACATACCATGCAGTCATACAAAACAAATCGTACATTCAATTGTTCACAGTACCATTACATAGTTGTGCATTCATCACGAAAATCAATCCCTGACACCTTCATTACCACACACACACAAATAACAAGAATAATAATTAAAGTGAAAAAGAGCAAATAAAGTAAAAAAGAACACTGGGTGCCTTTGCTTGTTTCTTTGTTTGTTTGTTTTCCTTCTCCCGTTTTTCTACTCATCCATCCATAAACTAGACAAAGGGGAGTGTGGTCCTTATGGCTTTCCCAATCCCATTGTCACCCCTCATAAGCTGCATTTTTATACAATCGAAATGACTTTTTTTAACTTAGAAAAGTATTAAAGAACTGACAGCCGAGCATTTTTTAAGAAAATCCCTTTATGAAGAGCCATTCTTGGAGATGAAAATGGGTCTGTGTTTTGTTTAGCAAGTCAAGATTCCCTGCCTGTCAGACATTAGAGAGTATAGTTTGCTGTGTTATTAGGCTGGGCCTTTCCTGCTTGTGGGTAGATCTTTATTTTTCTGGTGCCTGGTAAATAGGGTGCATTTCAGGGATGAAGAATCATTTTATTGCAAGCTGTAACTTTTTTGGATGGGGCAGTGTGGCTCAAATGATCATAAAAATGAGATTGGAAAGTCAAGTTCACTTTACAGAAATTTGCCTTAGGATCAAGTTGGAATATATCTTTTGCTTTGCAAGTAAATGTACACGTCTAATATTATCTAATCCAGAAACTTAACTCTGACAGTATAATTTTACATTACTTAGAAGGTAAAGAATTTTTAAACATCATATGTCTGCTGGCAAGACTTACTAATGAAGTGCAATGTTGAAAGGGAATGGGGAAAATTCCTGTGGTTTGGGAAGAGGGTGAGATGACTGTAAGCAGAGGCAAAAACTGGGAAAGTGCTTCAAATGAAACAAGTACATTCCTGGAAAGGACTCAGTGCTTCTGTTACATTATAATACTTAGCATTCTGCAAGGCAGCAGCTCAATTTTAACTCCTTTTGAACAAAGAAGGTTGTTTCAGGTCTTCGAAGTTTTTTTTTTTTTTAACAAAATTTAACTTGATTATGAAAGTCAGAAAAAACTAGCATTTGCTTTATGGACAATTATTTGATACACTGTTTGTGTTCTATAAATTGTGGAACACCTAGACTTAGTTCTGGGATGTATTTGAAACACTTGAGGGGCTCCATGCCCAAGCTGGGGTTAAGTCCAGGATCCTTACCAAAGCTTCCAAGGCCAGCATCTCCTGGTCCCACCCACCTCTCCACCCTCAACCGTTGCCAGTCCCTAGGCTGTATCACTATTCCACACTCTTTGAGCCTCAGTGTTTGGGTACAAACAAGTTTCTTCTCTGCCAGGAATTTCTAAAGACCTTTAGACTTTTTTCTGTGCACTCATTCATTTAATAAACATTTGATGGGCCATAAAGGGCGACTTATTCCAAGGCTCTGTGATTGGAGGTCTAGGGGATGCAGAGATGAATGCCACACAGACAGACTTCAAGGAATTCTGTCCAATAGCAGAGAGATGACATGTCCACAAATAGCTATAATCTAAAGTATAAAATGCTTTGTGCCTTAAAAGGGATATAAATAAAGAACTATAGAGTTTTAGAAGGAGCAAGGTTGGAAGACTGAAGAAGTGTTCATAGAGAACTTGAGCACTTGAACTGGGGCTTAAGGGCAAATTGAACATGAATAAGCAAAGATAAGAGCCTCCAGTGTATCACCAGGTTTATTTTGGCTGAAAAGAATAGAGCTCATGAAGATAGTAATGAGCAGAGGAAAACAATTAGAAATGTAGGAATTAGGCGTATTGAAGAAGGCCTTAAATGCCAGGCTGATGCGTTTGCATTTAATCCCTATTGGTTGGAAGCCCATGGAAGTTTTTGAACAGTTTAGTGACAAGGGAAGAGAGGTCTTTTAAGATTAGTCTGGCAATAGCGTATCTTAGTTTCTTATTAAAATTGGTAGTGAGATAAGCCCTGATACTTAGAGGTATCACTCTCTCCCAAAGAATCAACGAGGAGGCGGGGCAAGATGGCAGACTGGTGAGCTGTATGTTTTAGTTACTCCTCCAGGAAAGCAGGTAAAAAGCCAGGAACTGCTTGGACTGGACACCACAGAGCAATCTGTCTTTGGGCATACTTCATACAACACTTATGAAAACGTGGAACTGCTGAGATCAGCGAAATCTGTAAGTTTTTGCGGCCAGGGGACCCGCGCCCCTCCCTGCCAGGCTCAGTCCCGGGGGAGGAGGGGCTGTCAGCTCCGGGAAGGAGAAGGGAGAATTGCAGTGGCTGCTCTTATCGGAAACTCATTCTACTGATTCAAACTCCAACCATAGACAGACTGAGACCAGACACCAGAGACTCTGAGAGCAGCCAGCCCAGCAGAGAGGAGACAGGCATAGAAAAAAAACAACACGAAAAACTCCAAAATAAAAGCAGAGGATTTTTGGAGTTCTGGTGAACACAGAAAGGGGAAGGGCGGAGATCAGGCCTTGAGGCGCATATGCAAATCCCGAAGCAAGGCTGATCTCTCTGCCCTGTGCACCTTTCCTTAATGGCCCTGGTTGCTTTGTCTATTAGCATTTCAATAACCCATTAGATCTCTGAGGAGGGCCGTTTTTTTTTTTTTTTCTTTTTAAATCCTTTTTGCTTTTTCTAAAACAATTACTCTAAGAAGTTCAATACAGAAAGCTTCAAAGAATTGAAATTTGGGCACGTCAAGTCAAGAGCAGAACTAAGAGAGCTCTGAGACAAAAGGCAATAATCCAGTGGCTGAGAAAATTCACTAAACAACACAACTTCCCAAGAAAAGGGGGGTGTCCGCTCACAGCCACCATCCTGGTGGACAGGAAACACTCCTGCCCATCGCCAGCCCCATAGCCCAGAGCTGCCCCAGACAACCCAGTGTGACGGAAGTGCTTCAAATAACAGGCACACACCACAAAACTGGGCATGGACATTAGCCTTCCCTGCAACCTCAGCTGAATGTCCCAGAGCTGGGAAGGGGGAGCAGTGTGAATTAACAGAGCCCCATTCAGCCATCATTTGAGCAGACTGGGAGCCTCCCAACACAGCCCAGCAGCCCAGAACTGCCCTGGGGGGACGGCACTCACCTGTGACATAGCACAGTCATCCCTCAACAGAGGACCCGGGGTGCACAGCCTGGAAGAGGGGCCCACTTGCAAGTCTCAGGAGCCATACGCCAATACCAAAGACTTGTGGGTCAGTGGCAGAGACAAACTGTGGCAGGACTGAACTGAAGGATTAGACTATTGCAGCAGCGTTAAAACTCTAGGATCATCAGGGAGATTTGATTGTTAGGGCCACCCCCCCTCCCCGACTGCCCAGAAACACGCCCCACATACAGGGCAGGCAACACCAACTACACACGCAAGCTTGGTACACCAATTGGACCCCACAAGACTCACTCCCCCACTCACCAAAAAGGCTAAGCAGGGGAGAACTGGCTTGTGGAGAACAGGTGGCTCGTGGACGCCACCTGCTGGTTAGTTAGAGAAAGTGTACTCCACGAAGCTGTAGATCTGATAAATTAGAGATAAGGACTTCAACTGGTCTACAAACCCTAAAAGAACCCTATCAAGGTCAGCAAATGCCACGAGGCCAAAAACAACAGAAAATTATAAAGCATATGAAAAAACCAGACGATATGGATAACCCAAGCCCAAGCACCCAAATCAAAAGACCAGAAGAGACACACCTAGAGCAGCTACTCAAAGAACTAAAGATGAACAATGAGACCCTAGTACGGGATATGAAGGAAATCAAGAAGACCCTAGAAGAGCATAAAGAAGACATTGCAAGACTAAATAAAAAAATGGATGATCTTATGGAAATTAAAGAAACTGTTGACCAAATTAAAAAGATTCTGGACACTCATAGTACAAGACTAGAGGAAGTTGAACAACGAATCAGTGACCTGGAAGATGACAGAATGGAAAATGAAAGCATAAAAGAAAGAATGGGGAAAAAAATTGAAAAACTCGAAATGGACCTCAGGGATATGATAGATAATATGAAACGTCCGAATATAAGACTCATTGGTGTCCCAGAAGGGGAAGAAAAGGGTAAAGGTCTAGGAAGAGTATTCAAAGAAATTGTTGGGGAAAACTTCCCAAATCTTCTAAACAACATAAATACACAAATCATAAATGCTCAGCGAACTCCAAATAGAATAAATCCAAAAAAACCCACTCCAAGACATATACTGATCACACTGTCAAACATAGAAGAGAAGGAGCGAGTTCTGGAAGCAGCAAGAGAAAAGCAATTCACCACATACAAAGGAAACAGCATAAGACTAAGTAGTGACTACTCAGCAGCCACCATGGAGGCGAGAAGGCAGTGGCACGATATATTTAAAATTCTGAGTGAGAGGAATTTCCAGCCAAGAATACTTTATCCAGCAAAGCTCTCCTTCAAATTTGAGGGAGAGCTTAAATTTTTCACAGACAAAGAAATGTTGAGAGAATTTGCTAACAAGAGACCTGCCCTACTGGAGATACTAAAGGGAGCCCTACAGACAGAGAAACAAAGACAGGACAGAGAGACCTGGAGAAAGGTTCAGTACTAAAGAGATTCGGTATGGGTACAATAAAGGATATTAATAGAGAGAGGGAAAAATATGGCAAACATAATCCAAAGGATAAGATGGCCGATTCAAGAAATGCCTTCACGGTTTTAACGTTGAATGTAAATGGACTAAACTCCCCAATTAAAAGATATAGATTCGCAGAATGGATCAAAAAAAAATGAACCATCAATATGTTGCATACAAGAGACTCATCTTAGACACAGGGACACAAAGAAACTGAAAGTGAAAGGATGGAAAAAAATATTTCATGCAAGCTACAGCCAAAAGAAAGCAGGTGTAGCAATATTAATCTCAGATAAAATAGACTTCAAATGCAGGGATGTTTTGAGAGACAAAGAAGGCCACTACGTACTAATAAAAGGGGCAATTCAGCAAGAAGAAATAACAATCGTAAATGTCTATGCACCCAATCAAGGTGCCACAAAATACATGAGAGAAACATTGGCAAAACTAAAGGAAGCAATTGATGTTTCCACAATAATTGTGGGAGACTTCAACACATCACTCTCTCCTATAGATAGATCAACCAGACAGAAGACCAATAAGGAAATTGAAAACCTAAACAATCTGATAAATGAATTAGATTTAACAGACATATACAGGACATTACATCCCAAATCACCAGGATACACATACTTTTCTAGTGCTCACGGAACTTTCTCCAGAATAGATCATATGCTGGGACATAAAACAAGCCTCAATAAATTTAAAAAGATTGAAATTATTCAAAGCACATTCTCTGACCACAATGGAATACAATTAGAAGTCAATAACCATCAGAGACTTAGAAAATTCACAAATACCTGGAGGTTAAACAACACACTCCTAAACAATCAGTGGGTTAAAGAAGAAATAGCAAGAGAAATTGCTAAATATTTAGAGACGAATGAAAATGAGAACACAACATACCAAAACCTATGGGATGCAGCAAAAGCAGTGCTAAGGGGGAAATTTATAGCACTAAACGCATATATTAAAAAGGAAGAAAGAGCCAAAATCAAAGAACTAATGGATCAACTGAAGAAGCTAGAAAATGAACAGCAAACCAATCCTAAACCAAGTACAAGAAAAGAAATAACAAGGATTAAAGCAGAAATAAATGACATAGAGAACAAGAAAACAATAGAGAGGATAAATATCACCAAAAGTTGGTTCTTTGAGAAGATCAACAAGATTGACAAGCCCCTAGCTAGACTGACAAAATCAAAAAGAGAGAAGACCCATATAAACAAAATAATGAATGAAAAAGGTGACATAACTGCAGATCCTGAAGAAATTTAAAAAATTATAAGAGGATATTATGAACAACTGTATGGCAACAAACTGGATAATGTAGAAGAAATGGACAATTTCCTGGAAACATATGAACAACCTAGACTGACCAGAGAAGAAATAGAAGACCTCAACCAACCCATCACAAGCAAAGAGATCCAATCAGTCATCAAAAATCTTCCCACAAATAAATGCCCAGGGCCAGATGGCTTCACAGGGGAATTCTACCAAACTTTCCAGAAAGAACTGACACCAATCTTACTCAAACTCTTTCAAAACATTGAAGAAAATGGAACACTACCTAACTCATTTTATGAAGCTAACATCAATCTAATACCAAAACCAGGCAAAGATGCTACAAAAAAGGAAAACTACCGGCCAATCTCCCTAATGAAATAGATGCAAAAATCCTCAACAAAATACTTGCAAATCGAATCCAAAGACACATTAAAAAAATCATACACCATGACCAAGTGGGGTTCATTCCAGGCATGCAAGGATGGTTCAACATAAGAAAAAACAATCAATGTATTACAACACATTAAAAACTCGAAAGGGAAAAATCAATTGATCATCTCAATAGATGCTGAAAAAGCATTTGACAAAATCCAACATCCCTTTTTGATAAAAACACTTCAAAAGGTAGGAATTGAAGGAAACTTCCTCAACATGATAAAGAGCATATATGAAAAACCCACAGCCAGCATAGTACTCAATGGTGAGAGACTGAAAGCCTTCCCTCTAAGATCAGGAACAAGACAAGGATGCCCGCTGTCACCACTGTTATTCAACATTGTGCTGGAAGTGCTAGCCAGGGCAATCCGGCAAGACAAAGAAATAAAAGGCATCCAAATTGGAAAAGAAGAAGTAAAACTGTCATTGTTTGCAGATGATATGATCTTATATCTAGAAAACCCTGAGAAATCGACGATACAACTACTAGAGCTAATAAACAAATTCAGCAAAGCAGCGGGATACAAGATTAATGCACATAAGTCAGTAATGTTTCTATATGGTAGAAATGAACAAACTGAAGAGACACTCAAGAAAAAGATACCATTTTCAATAGCAACTAAAAAAATCAAGTACCTAGGAATAAACTTAACCAAAGATGTAAAAGACCTATACAAAGAAAACTACATAACTCTATTAAAAGAAATAGAAGGGGACCTTAAAAGATGGAAAAATATTCCATGTTCATGGATAGGAAGGCTAAATGTCATCAAGATGTCAATTCTACCCAAACTCATCTACAGATTCAATGCAATCCCAATCAAAATTCCAACAACCTACTTTGCAGACTTGGAAAAGCTAGTTATCAAATTTATTTGGAAAGGGAAGATGCCTCGAATTGCTAAAGACACTCTAAAAAAGAAAAAACGAAGTGGGAGGACTTACACTCCCTGACTTTGAAGCTTATTATAAAGCCACAGTTGCCAAAACAGCATGGTACTGGCACAAAGATAGACATATAGATCAATGGAATCGAATTGAGAATTCAGAGATAGACCCTCAGATCTATGGCCGACTGATCTTTGATAAGGCCCCCAAAGTCACCGAACTGAGCCATAATGGTCTTTTCAACAAATGGGGCTGGGAGAGTTGGATATCCATATCCAAAAGAATGAAAGAGGACCCCTACCTCACCCCCTACACAAAAATTAACTCAAAATGGACCAAAGATCTCAATATAAAAGAAAGTACCATAAAACTCCTAGAAGATAATGTAGGAAAACATCTTCAAGACCTTGTATTAGGAGGCCACTTCCTAGACTTTACACCCAAAGCACAAGCAACAAAAGAGAAAATAGATAAATGGGAACTCCTCAAGCTTAGAAGTTTCTGCACCTCAAAGGAATTTCTCAAAAAGGTAAAGAGGCAGCCAACTCAATGGGAAAAAATTTTTGGAAACCATGTATCTGACAAAAGACTGATATCTTGCATATACAAAGAAATCCTACAACTCAATGACAATAGTACAGACAGCCCAATTATAAAATGGGCAAAAGATATGAAAAGACAGTTCTCTGAAGAGGAAATACAAATGGCCAAGAAACACATGAAAAAAATGTTCAGCTTCACTAGCTATTAGAGAGATGCAAATTAAGACCACAATGAGATACCATCTAACACCGGTTAGAATGGCTGCCATTAACAAACAGGAAACTACAAATGCTGGAGGGGATGTGGAGAAATTGGAACTCTTATTCATTGTTGGTGGGACTGTATAATGGTTCAGCCACTCTGGAAGTCAGTCTGGCAGTTCCTTAGAAAACTAGATATAGAGCTACCATTCGATCCAGCGATTGCACTTCTCGGTATATACCCGGAAGATCGGAAAGCAGTGACACGAACAGATATCTGCACGCCAATGTTCATAGCAGCATTATTCACAATTGCCAAGAGATGGAAACAACCCAAATGTCCTTCAATAGATGAGTGGATAAATAAAATGTGGTATATACACACGATGGAATACTACACGGCAGTAAGAAGGAACGATCTCGTGAAACATATGACAACATGGATGAACCTTGAAGACATAATGCTGAGCGAAATAAGCCAGGCACAAAAAGAGAAATATTATATGCTACCACTAATGTGAACTTTGAAAAATGTAAAACAAATGGTTTATAATGTAGAATGTAGGGGAACTAGCAGTAGAGAGCAATTAAGGAAGGGGGAACAATAATCCAAGAAGAACAGATAAGCTATTTAACGTTCTGGGGATGCCCAGAAATGACTATGGTCTGTTAATTTCTGATGGATGTAGTAGGAACAAGTTCACTGAAATGTTGCTATATTATGTAACTTTCTTGGGGTAAAGTAGGAACATGTTGGAAGTTAAGCAGTTATCTTAGGTTAGTTGTCTTTTTCTTACTCCCTTGTTATGGTCTCTTTGAAATGTTCTTTTATTGTATGTTTGTTTTCTTTTTAACTTTTTTTTTCATACAGTTGATTTAAAAAAGAAGGGAAAGTTAAAAAAAAAAAAAAGAAAAAAAAAAGAAAAAAGACAAACAAGGAAAAAAAAAAAAAAAGATGTAGTGCCCCCTTGAGGAGCCTGTGGAGAATGCAGGGGTATTTGCCTACCCCACCTCCATGGTTGCTAACATGACCACAGACATAGGGGACTGGTGGTTTGATGGGTTGAGCCCTCTACCATAAGTTTTACCCTTGGGAAGACGGTTGCTGCAAAGGAGAGGCTAGGCCTCCCTGTATTTGTGCCTAAGAGTCTCCTCCTGAATGCCTCTTTGTTGCTCAGATGTGGCCCTCTCTCTCTGGCTAAGCCAACTTGAAAGGTGAAATCACTGCCCTCCCCCCTACGTGGGATCAGACACCCAGGGAAGTGAATCTCCCTGGCAACGTGGAATATGACTCCCGGGGAGGAATGTAGACCCGGCATCATGGGATGGAGAACATCTTCTTGACCAAAAGGGGGATGTGAAAGGAAATGAAATAAGCTTCAGTGGCAGAGAGATTCCAAAACGAGCCGAGAGATCACTCTGGTGGGCACTCTTACGCACACTGTAGACAGCCTTTTTTTAGGTTCTAAAGAATTGGGGTAGCTGGTGGTGGATACCTGAAACTATTAAACTACAACCCAGAACCCATGAATCTCGAAGACAGTTGTATAAAAATGTAGCTTATGAGGGGTGACAGTGGGATTGGGAATGCCATAAGGACCAAACTCCACTTTGTCTAGTTTATGGATGGATGTGTAGAAAAGTAGGGGAAGCAAACAAACAGACAAAGGTACCCAGTGTTCTTTTTTACTTCAATTACTCTTTTTCACTCTAATTATTATTCTTGTTATTTTTGTGTGTGTGCTAATGAAGGTGTCAGGGATTGATTTAGGTGATGAATGTACAACTATGTAATGGTACTGTAAACAATCGAAAGTACAGTTTGTTTTGTATGACTGCGTGGTATGTGAATATATCTCAATAAAATGATGATTAAAAAAAAAATTGGTAGTAACCAGTTAATTTCAAAGCTGATAATTACCTTTATTAAGTAGTGTGGAAAAAGTCCAAGGCCTTTAGCTCCTTGACCTTTTTGCACCAGTCTTTTCTCACTGGAAATTTACATGAGGTAACAGGTCGTATGACCAATTAGTTCTGACAAATGAAAATTAGAATTGACAGGGGAAAGAAACACTGTCAAGACAGACATGGCTCATAAAAATGCATAGATATACGAAGTCTTGTTTTCTTAGAAACCATGTCCAAAACATTCCCTTCAGCTGTCTGGAAAAATCCAAACAGTATATGAATTACATTGTTACTATTTATTTCTTTCAAGTAGTTTATATCACTTCCAATTAAAAAAAGATTATGGTGTTCTAACTTTGGACTATCTACTTTTACTCTATAAACAGTACCCCATAAACAGTGGGTACTGCATGGTCAGTTTGTTTTATGATATGTTATATAGCCAGAGCATCCAATTTCTTACTACTTTAGGCCAGGCCTTCAATACTACATGCCTGGATTATTGCAGTAAGTTTCTCATTCGTCTCCCTATCTCCAGTGCCTTGAATCCAACTTTTATCATATCTGCAAAGTATAGTGGGGAGAACACTGGATGGAGTGTCAGAATAACTAAGTTTGAATTCTGATTCTACTGCTTATTAGCTATATGACTCCAGGCAAGTCGTGTCGTCTCTCTGTGACTCAGTTCCCTCAACTCAAAAGGGAGTAATGATACCTGCCCTGCGTATCTCAAGGGGCTGTCTAAGGAATCATGTGAAAGCTCTCTGAAAATTATCAATGAATTTACCAAAACGTACTCTACAGGCTTGCTTTATGTCCTCCAAAATATATTCTTATGCCACTTCTCTAATCTCATTTTTCAATATTCAATCTCTGTACCTATCCACCATATGTACTTATGGTGTTCCCCTCATCTGGAATATTCTCCCCTATTATCTCTGTTTATCCAAATCCTACTGATAATTTATGGACCAGTTCAAATTCTACTTCCTCTTTAAAATATTACCTGATGACATTAATGCTTGTTGATGTCCCCCTTTTCTGAATTTTGATAACACTTACTTATTATCAACACTTAACTGTTCATAACCTTTTATTAGTTCTTTCATTTATATAAGGCTTATCTCTTTAACAAGATTAAGATTTTATGATGCCTTAGCTTGTTCATTTAATATATAGTGAATGTTTATGAAGATGTTTCCTCTGTATGCCTCATAGAACCAAGTACTAAACATAATAAATACTTTGTTCATTTATTTAGAAATTTCAGAGAGACAGACTCTCTTAAGATAAAGACAGATGGACCCATCTTCTCTTCCTAGAGCTTGTAATACTCTTCCTAACGACCCATCTTACCCTCACCTCTTACAGAACCATAGAAAGGCCCTTAGAAATCAACTAGCCTGGTGCTGTCCAATAGAACTTCCTGTGATGATGGAAGTGATCTATATCTGTGCTGTCCAGTTTGGCAGCCACAAGCCACATGTGGCTATTGAGTACTTGAAATGTGTCTAGTACAACTGAAGAAAAGGATTTTTTATTATATTGAATTTTAATTGATTTGTCACTGCATTTGGCTAGTGTGTACTGTGCTGAATAGTGTAGACTTACACCAGCAGCTTTGTAACATTTCTTATCATAACAAGGTGAGAAATTTTATATTGTATCCACTTTACACACACACAAGCAATTTACAGGATACAGTACTTAAACTTATTATGTTTAAGTTCTATATTTTCTGTTCTATTCAATTTCATTTTTTTGATACTGATTGCAACCCACTATAGAGATTTCACTACTGACTGATGTGTTACGATCTGTTACACACTATTTGTTTTATAGTTGGAGAATCTGAGGCCCAGAGAAATACAGTAGTTTTTCCAAGGTTACCTAGCTAGTTAGTAAGAGCATGAGACTAGAACTAAATTTTGAGGTTCCTAGCCTAGGGCTTTTTCCAAGAAGGATGGTAGTGGTGCGGTGATTCCGTTTTCTCTTCCTTTTCCTCCTTATGCCAAAAAAAAAAAAAAAAATGTAATGTTGGAGAAAAACAGTTGACATACTACTCATTTTTTCTAACTTTTTATTTTGAAATAGTTTCAAACTTACAGGACAGTTACAAAAATAAAACAAAGCCCATACAGAGAAATCCGGCATATCCCTATACTTCCATATACCCAGAGTCATGAATTTTAACATTTTGCCACATTTGCTGTATCATTCTATCTATCTATATATCAGTCCATTTTCTGAACACTTGGGTGTTGTATACATCATGTTCCTTGAACACTTAATACTGCCATGCACATTTCCTAAAGCATATTCACTTTTTTAAAGTAGTTTTACTGAGATATATTCACATACCATATGATCTATTCAAAGTGTACAATCAGTGGCTTTTAGTATAATCACAGAGTTCTGCATTCATCACCACAGTCTATTTTAGAACATTTTCATTACTCCAAAAAGAAAAACCCCATACCCCTTAGCAGTCCCCTTTCAATCCCTCTATCCTTCCGCAGCCCTACATAACCACTAAATCTGTCTCTATAGATTTATTTATATTTACATTGTATACAAATGGAATCATACAATATGTAGTATTTTGTGTCTGGTTTCTTTCACTTAGCATAATGTTTTCTTAATTATTGTTTTTTTTTAATTATAGAAGTTGTAGGTTTACAAAAAAGTCATGTAAGAAATACAACATTCCCATATACCACCCCCCCACCATTGTTGGCACTTTGCACTGATGTGGTACCTTTGTGATTACAATTGATGAAAGAATTTTAAGATATTACTGTTAGCTATAATCCATAGTTTGCATTAGTTTATTTTCCCTATATACCACTCTTATTATTAACATCTTGCAATATTGACGTACATTTGTTATAATTCATGAAATAATATTCTTATATTTGTACTATTAACCACAGTCATTGTTCACAATATTGTTTACTGAGTTATACAGTCCCATGTTTCATTTTCTAACTTGTCTTCTAGTAACATCCATGACCCGAAATTTCCCCTTTCAACCACATTCACATGCATAACTCAGTGCTGTTAATTACACTCACAATTATGTGCTACCATTACCACTATCCATTTCCAAACATTTACAATCAACCTAATTAAAATTCTGCACAAATTAAGCATCAGCGCCCCCATTTTCTACCTGCATTCTGTCTCCTGGTAGCCTATGTTCTAGTTTCTAACTTTATGAGTTTGCTTATTATAATTAGTTCATATCAGTGAGATCATACAATATTTGTCCTTTTGTGTCTGGCTTATTTCACTCAGCGTAATGAAGGATATTTGCTTTTGTAACTACTTAAAATGCTGTTATGAAGTCCAAGAACTTTAACTTTGATATAAAGCTTACAGTCTATATTCAGTTTTTTATATGTCCCAATTATGTTCCTTTGAGCCTTTTCTCCTCCCTTGCTATATCCCATCCAGGATCATGTATAGCTTTTAATTGTCATTGTCTTTTTTTTAATATAACAATTATTTTTTATTTGATACCAACTTAACTTATATAACATGCACATATACTGTTCCAATACCCCTCCATCACCCACTTTTTGTACTTCTTACAAATTATATCTTTGTACATTGTATATGCAAAACCAAAGATTTGCTGTTACTTTTTTATGCATTTGCACTTAGCACTTCCAAGACGAAGTGGAATTACACACTAAAAAAATACAGTACAATAGTATTGGCATTCATGATTACTAAAATAGTTACCTTTACTGAAAGTCTTTATTTCTTTATGCCACTTTGATCCACTGCCTAGTGTCCTTTCCTTTTAGTTGGGAGAACTCCCTTAGTATTGCTTGTAGGACAGGTCTAGTGGTGATGAGCTCCCTCAGCTAAAGTTTGTTTCTCTCTGCCTCATATTTTTTTTAATGCACTTTTGTTGAGATATATTCACATACCATACACTCATCCATGGTGTACAATCAACTGTTCATGGTACCATCATATAGTTGTGCATTCATCACCCCAATCTGTTTTTGAACATTTTCCTTATACCAGAAAGAATAAGAATAAGAATAAAAAATAAAAATACAAAAGAACACCCAAATCATCCTCCCCAACCCACCCTATTTTTCATTTAGTTTTTGTCCCCATTTATCTACTCATCCATCCATACACTGGATAAAGGGAGTGCGATGCACAAGGTTTTCACAATCACACTGTCACCCCTTGTAATCTACATTGTTATACAATCATCTTCAAGAGTCAAGGCTACTGGGTTGGAGTTTCATAGTTTCAGGTATTTACTTCTAGCTATTCCAATACATTAAAACCTAGAAAGTGTTATCTATATAGTGCATAAGAATGTCCACCAGAGTGACCTCTCGACTCCATTTGAAATCTCTCAGCCACTGAAGCTTTATGTCTTTTCATTTTGCATCCCCCTTTTGGTCAAGAAGATGTTCTCAATCCCACGATGCCGGGTCCAGATTCATCCCTGGGAGTCATATCTTGAATCGCCAGGGAGATTTACACCCCTGGGAGTTTTCTGTGTCCCTTTACTTGGGACACAGCCATTTTCAAGTATTCTGAACTCAACCATCTCCAAAGGCCTCTGCTGTTATTTATTTATGTATTTTTCCCATTAGCCCTGCCTCCTCTCTGCTGGGAGGATCCTCAAACTCCTTTCCTGTTTTCTTGGTGTTTATCTGTGCTTGTAGCTTGTATTCAGTAAT
This sequence comes from Choloepus didactylus, assembly GCF_015220235.1. Lineage (NCBI taxonomy): Eukaryota > Metazoa > Chordata > Mammalia > Pilosa > Megalonychidae > Choloepus > Choloepus didactylus. The sequence goes on along the minus strand of NC_051335.1, from coordinate 44,480,073 downwards.
CCAAATTTGTTAATTAAAACCGCAGTTGGAGCTTAGTTGAATTACTTGTCCTTGCCCAGGTAACCAGCTTCCTTTTTCCAGAGGGAAGTGTTTCAGCTCAGCCTGCTGTGCCAATGGGGGAGGGACACCGGCTCCACAGTTTGGGGAGATTTACTTAACAGTTTATGCTGTGATCTCAGCCGTTCCACCCATTCTAGGCTGGTGTACAATGTGTGTCCAGTCACAGATGTCCCCCAACAGTTGTTCCAGACTATATGCTAGTTGTTCCTAGCTATTTACTAGTTGCTCTATAGGACTAACTAAATTCCACACCTCTCTATGCCACCATCTTGCCCCACCTCACCACTCCCAGATATTTGATTTTTTAGTTGCTATTATAAATGGAATTTTTTTCCTTTATTTCCTCCTCGGGTTGCTTATTACTAGTGCATAGAAACTCTACTGATTTTTGCATGCTGATCTTGTATCCCACCACTTTGCTGAACTTCTTTCTAAGGTCTTGTAGCTTTGTTGCAGATATTTCAGGACTTTCTGTATATAGGATCATATCATCTGAAAATAGTGCAAGTTTTACTTCTTCCTTTGCAATTAGGATGCCTTTTACTTCTTTTTCTTCCCTAATTGCTCTAGCTAGAATTTCTAGCACAATGTTGAATAATAGTGGTGACAGTGACCATCCTTGCCTTGTTACCCTTGCATACCTGGGATAAAACTCACTGGATCATGGTGTATAATTCTTTTAATGTGCTGTTGTATTCAATTTGAAAGTGTTTTGTTGAGGATTTTTGCACCTCTATTCATTAGACAACTTGGTCTCTAATTTTATGCTAGAATTTTCATCTGGCTTTGGTTTTAGGGTAATGTTGGCTTCATAGAATGAGTTAGGTAGAGTTCCCTCCTCTTCGATTTTTTGGAGGAGTTTGAGCAAAATTGATATTAATTCTTCTTGGAATGATTGGTAGAATTCCCCTGTGAAGTTATCTGTTCCTGGACTTTTTTTCTTGGGAGATTTTTGATGACTGTGGAATCCCATTTCCCCACACATTTCCAAATGCATTTCAGTCATCAGACAACACTTTGTTCTCTTGTGTAACAAGAGAAAATACACTTAAAATGCAATAAGCTTTTCAAAAGCAGCAATTTAATGGAAAAAGTGAAAGAGCTCAATTTTGCACTAACTTTGATTCTTATCTCCATATGTCAATAGGATGAGTTGACTGAATTCTCTAAGAATTATTGTAAATTTGTTGGACCAAATGATCTATGGCCTACTCTATTTTCCTAGCCAAAAACCAAAGGTTCTTATCACTTAACAATTGTTCCTTGCCATCTGGAATTTGCTGACTTGCCCTGAAATTTGTCAGATGCAGTCTCCTGTGCTCCACCACTACTAACATTAGTCAGTTAAAGAGAATTTGATAAATTCCACTCTAGCTGACTGATAACCCTTTGGTCAAAATTCTCTGATATAAATCTAAAAATCACACCATTGTCTTAAGGTATCAGAGTTTCTACTGGTTGAAGAGAAATCATTTGTGTCTTTTGCATTATTTGACAACCTAGAATGACTTGGGTATGACTTCCTCAAATTCAAGAAAATTTGCATTTTTGACCGTGAAAATCCATTTGAAATGCTAAGAATTGTCCGGTTTTCTATTTTCTAAGTTTTTGGTTGTCATATTAGCAGGGCACTGGAAGGAAAACTAATGAACATATAAACAAATGTGCATAGGTGGTCATAGGCTGGGGAAGAACAGGACAGTAACTGGACCCAGGAAGAAGAGGTTGAAGGCACATATTAGGTTGTACTAGAGCTTTGGTCTTCTGGATTTCCCCCCGCCTTCCTAGGTTCTGCTAATCAGCCTACCACCTACCATGCCCCTCTTCAAAATCCCTTTTCAGGTTGACTTCCCCTTTGCTGTTTTTTCTTACTCCAACAACCAAATACATCAGTCCAACTTGACCAAGCTTATTATTTCCCTACCCTCCCACCTGTCCCAACCACTCCTATTTTTCTGCCACCATTTCATCAACCAAACTTGAAAATTCCAAGTTAGTTTTTGCCCTGTCTCACTCCTCCCACCCCCACTTCACACTCAGTTGCTTGCCAGGTCCTTTTAATGTTCCTTCAACTAGGATTTTCTTCCCTTCCCCCTCACTGCATGTCTTATTTCCACTAAGGCTAAGCTCTGATGCCACCTCTTCTAGGTTGTGGAAGGCCTATTGCTCCTCCCACCCCCCACCTGCATTGGAAAATTGGAATCAATCATTTGTTTCCAGGCCTTTCTTGCCCACCAGTATAAAATGTTTTTGAGGCTGGAGGCTGTATCTCATTGCTGCTTTATCCTCTGTACTTAGCACATACAAAGTACTCTTTAAAGCTTATGGAATGAGAGATCTAAGATGGTGGCATAGAGAGGAGTAGAAGCCAAGTAGTCCCCCTAAAACAACTAAAAAAACCAGAAACAACTAGTAAATAAGCCAGAATAACTGCGGGGGAACAAACGTGCTGTCCACTCATCATACACCACCCTGAACTGGGAGGAATGCCTGAGATCACAGCATAAAATCTGTAAGTAAAAGCTGTGGATCTAGACCTACGGAAGATGGCAGTTAGGAGATACAGGGCAAAAAAACACCTCCGTGAAAAATACTAGATAAAAGCCAGAAAGTGACCCAGAACACCAGTTCCAGAGATGCACCAGCTGGACAAGGTCTGCTAAATCCACAGGGAACGTGCACTTGCTGAAACCAGAAGTCTGCATTCTGAAACGAGTGAGTAAGCTGGCTGAAAGCCCCACGGCTGCACTGTGGTGTGGGGAAACTGGGGGTTGGCGTTTGGAGTTGAACTAGTTCTTTTTTGAAAACCCAAAAGCGGCTGTGGATATGGCAGCAAGAACCACACAGGGAAGCGTGGCAGGAACGGCATCTCCACAACCTGTGGGTATGCCTCAGTATCTGGCATGGACAATAGCCTTTCGCACACCTGCTGCTAATTGTCTCAGAGCTAGGAAGGCAGAGTTTAGCCAAAAGGGTAAAAAAACTACACCCCTTGCAGCCATCTTCCCGGCAGGCTGGAAATGCTCCTGCCTAGCGCCGGAGCCACAGCCCAGAGCTGCGCCAAAAAAACCCAGTGTGACGGGAAGTGTTGCTACAATATCTGGCATGGACAATAGCCTTTCATGCACCCTCAGCTAATTGTCCTGGAGCTAGGAAGGCAGAGCGGGGGAAATTAACACACCTCATTCAGCCATCTTTTCAGCAGGCTGGGAATGCCCCTACACAGCCCTGTGGCCCAGAACTTCCCTTAAGGGTCGGTGTACACTTGTGATGTAGCACAGTGTTCCCTCAGCAGATGCCCTAAAAGGGCACGGCTTGGAAGAGGTACTCACTCGGAAATCCCAGGGACCATATGCCAATACCAAGAACTTGTGGGTCAGCAGCAGAGACAATCTGTGGCAAGACTGAAATGAAGGTTTAGATTCTTGGAACAGCCATAAATCTCCATGAACACCTGGGAGGTTTGATTATTAAAGCTGCCCTCCCTTCCTAACCGCTCAGACACACGCCCCACATTCAGGGCAGACAGCACCAACAACACACTGAAACTGGGTGCACCAATTGGACCCCACAAGAATCAGACCCCCACACACCACAAAGACAAAGTTGGGGAGAACTGACTTGAGGGGAATAGGTGGCTCATGGATGCCACCTGCTGGTTATTTAAAGAGAGTGTACTCCACCAAGCTGTAGATCTGACAAATTAGAGATAATTGTTCTAATAAGCCTACATATCCTAGAAGAACCCTATCAAGTTAAGCAAATGCCAAGAGGCCAGAAACAACAGAAAATTTTAAAGCATATGAAAAAAATAGATGATATGGATAACCCAGACCCAAACACCCAAATCAGAAGATCAGAGGAGATGCAGTACTTGGAGCAATTAATCAAAGAACTAAAGGCAGACAACGAGAGCATGTCACAGGCTATAAAGGACATGAAGAAGAGCATGGCACAGGATATTAAGACCCTAGAAGAGCATACAGAAGAAATTGCAAGAGTGAATAAAAAAACAGATGATCTTATGGAAATAAAATAAACTGTTGACCAAATTAAAAAGATTCTGGATACTCATAATACAAGACTAGAGGAAGCTGAACAATGACTCAGCAACCTCGAGAACCACAGAATGGAAAATGAAAGAACAAAAGAATGGGGGAAAAATCGAAAAAATTGAAATGGATCTCAAGGATATGATAGATAAAATAAAATGTCCAAATTTAAGACTCATTGGTGTCCCAGAAGGGGAAGAGATGGGTAAAGGTCTAGAAAAAGTATTCAAAGAAATTGTTGGGGAAAATTTCCCAAACCTTCCACACAACATAAATACACAAATCATAAATGCCCAGTGAGCTCCAAATAGAATAAATCCAAATAAACCCACTCCAAGACATATTCTGATGAGATTGTCAAATATTGAAGAGAAGGGGCAAATTCTGAAAGCAGCAAGAGAAAAGCAATTCACCACATACACAGGAAAAAACATACCACTAAGTAGTGACTACTCTGCAGCCACCATGGAAGTGAGAAGGCAGTGGCATGACATATTTAAAATTCTTGGAGAGAAAAATTGCCAACCAAGAATTCTTTATCCAGCAAAGCTCTCCTTCAAATTTGAGGGAGAGCTTAAATTTTTAACAGACAAACAAATGCTGAGAGATTTTGCTAATAAAAGGCCTGCCCTACTTGAGATACTAAAGGGAGCCCTATCAACAGAGAAACAAAGAAAGGAGAGAGAGAGATGGAGAAAGGTTCCATAATATTAGATGAAGTTGCATTTTTTTAAGCCGTATAGTGACCACCAAATATAAGTTTGGCTTTATTGTCATCATAGTCATCTTAAGACACAACCCTATATTAAATTATTTTTAATTCTGTATTTCAGAGAGGAATAAACAGATATTGCACAATGGTGACATTATGAAGGAGAAAACATACTTGTTATCACACCTATTCCATGCTACCATTTCTTTCACTCTATTTCAAATGGATAACTGAGGTTTATGGTATGGCATTCTTTCTGAAACACTAGAAGTCAGAAGATGAAGATACTTGCCTCAATTTTCTGACTTGCTGATTGTAAATGTGGTCATCTCACTTAACTTGTAAGATGACTCTTACTTTCCTAATAGATAAAACAGGAATTAGACTAAGAATAATTAAAAACTATTAAATTTAAGTCTGAAAATATAGACTTCTTTTGAAAATCCAAAGGAATACTCATACTTTTTGAGACCATTGAAAAATGTGTATTCTCAATTATATTTTATTGGTTGGTATACATTAGATGCCATTGTTTGGAGATAGGCATGGGATATATAGAGCAAAGGCATATAGGGAGCAGTGTTGGTGAAAAATGTCTATTTATATATGGAGAGACATCTATTGTACTCATTGAACCACTAAATTTAAGTGGCAATTATTAACTTCTATTTCATACACTGAAACAAAAGAACACTAATTGTGGACCCAAGATTTGCTATTATTGCATAGCGAATGGAAAATTCTGAACCATTTTAGCTTCTGAGATCAGATAGAGGGTTTGGCAAAAAAAAAAATCGACTTACTTTCCAATCCCTAAGCTTGTATAGTTTACAGTGAGAATTCCTATAAATAATACAAAATTATCTCAATGTATTTAGTTCCTTGGTTCAGATAAAAGTAATTTGAGGAGGTGGGGCAAGATGGCAGACTGGTGAGCAGTATGTTTTACTTACTCCTCCAGGAAAGTAGGTAGAAAGCCAGGAACTGCGTGGACTGGACACCACAGAGCAATCTGACTTTGGGCATACTTCATACAACACTCATGAAAACGTGGAACTGCTGAGATCAGCGAAATCTATAGACTGAGACCAGACACCAGAGAATCTGAGAGCAGCCAGCCCAGCAGAGAGGAGACAGGCATAGAAAAAAAACAACACGAAAAACTCCAAAATAAAAGCGGAGGATGTTTGGAGTTCTGGTGAACATAGAAAGGGGAAGGGCCCTGAGGCGCATATGCAAATCACGAAGAAAAGCTGATCTCTCTGCCCTGTGGACCTTTCCTTAATGGCCCTGGTTGCTTTGTCTCTTAGCATTTCAATAACCCATTAGATCTCTCAGGAGGGTCCGTTTTTTTTTTGTTTTTTTTGTTTGTTTTTTGTTTTTTGTTTTTTTGTTTTGTTTTGTTTTGTTTTGTTTTTAATCCTTTTTTCTTTTTCTAAAACAATTACTCTAAGAAGCCCAATACAGAAAGCTTCAAAGACTTGCTATTTGCGCAGGTCAAGTCAAGACCAGAACTAGGAGAGCTCTGAGACAAAACGCAATAATCCAGTGGCTGAGAAAATTCACTAAACACCACAACTTCCCAAGAAAAGGGGGGAGTCCGCTCACAGCCATCATCCTGGTGGACAGAAAACACTCCTGCCCATCGCCAGCCCCATAGCCCAGAACTGGCCCAAACAACCCAGTGTGACGGAAGTGCTTCAAATAACAGGCACACACCACAAAACTGGGCATGGTCATTAGCCTTCCCTGCAACCTCAGCTGATTGTCCCAGAGTTGGGAAGGTGGAGCACTGTGAATTAACAAAGCCCCATTCAGCCATCATTTCAGCAGACTGGGAGCCTCCCTACACAGCCCAGCAGCCCAGAACTGCCCTGGGGGGACGGCACTCACGCGTGACATAGCACAGTCATCCCTCAACAGAGGACCGGGGTGCACGGCCTGGAAGAGGGGCCCACTTGCAAGTCTCAGGAGCCATACGCCAATACCAAGGACTTGTGGGTCAGTGGCAGAGACAAACTGTGGCAGGACTGAACTGAAGGATTAGACTATTGCAGCAGCTTTAAAACTCTAGGATCACCAGGGAGATTTGATTGTTAGAGCCACCCCCCCTCCCTGACTGCCCAGAAACACGCCCCATATACAGGGCACCAACACCAACTACACACGCAAGCTTGGTACACCAATTGGACCCCACAAGACTCACTCCCCCACTCACCAAAAAGGCTAAGCAGGGGAGAACTGGCTTGTGGAGAACAGGTGGCTTGTGGACGCCACCTGCTGGTTAGTTAGAGAAAGTGTACTCCACGAAGCTGTAGATCTGATAAATTAGAGATAAGGACTTCAATTGGTCTACAAATCCTAAAAGAACCCTATCAAGTTCAGCAAATGCCACGAGGCCAAAAACAACAGAAAATTATAAAGCATATGAAAAAACCAGACTATATGGATAACCCAAGCCCAAGCACCCAAATCAAAAGACCAGAAGAGACACAGCACCTAGAGCAGCTACTCAAAGAACTAAAGATTAACAATGAGACCATAGTACGGGAGATAAAGGAAATCAAGAAGACCCTAGAAGAGCATAAAGAAGACATTGCAAGACTAAATAAAAAAATGGGTGATCTTATGGAAATTAAAGAAACTGTTGACCAAATTAAAAAGATTCTGGACACTCATAGTACAAGACTAGAGGAAGTTGAACAACGAATCAGTGACCTCGAAGATGACAGAATGGAAAATGAAAGCATAAAAGAAAGAATGGGGAAAAAAATTGAAAAAATCGAAATGGACCTCAGGGATATGATAGATAACATGAAACGTCCAAACATAAGACTCATTGGTGTCGCAGAAGGGGAAGAAAAGGGTAAAGGTCTAGGAAGAGTATTCAAAGAAATTGTTGGGGAAAACTTCCCAAATCTTCTAAACAACATAAATACACAAATCATAAATGCTCAGCGAACTCCAAATAGAATAAATCCAAATAAACCCACTCCAAGACATATACTGATCACACTGTCAAACACAGAAGAGAAGGAGCAAGTTCTGAAAGCAGCAAGAGAAAAGCAATTCACCACATACAAAGGAAACAGCATAAGACTAAGTAGCGACAACTCAGCAGCCACCATGGAGGCAAGAAGGCAGTGGCACGATATATTTAAAATTCTGAGTGAGAAAAATTTCCAGCCAAGAATACTTTATCCAGCAAAGCTCTCCTTCAAATTTGAGGGAGAGCTTAAATTTTTCACAGACAAACAAATGCTGAGAGAATTTGCTAACAAGAGACCTGCCCTACTGGAGATACTCAAGGGAGCCCTACAGACAGAGAAACAAAGAAAGGACAGAGAGACTTGGAGAAAGGTTCAGTACTAAAGAGATTCGGTATGGGTACAATAAAGGATATTAATAGACAGAGGGGAAAAATATGACAAACATAAACCAAAGGATAAGATGGCCGATTCAAGAAATGCCTTCACGGTTATAACGTTGAATGTAAATGGATTAAACTCCCCAATTAAAAGATACAGATTCGCAGAATGGATAAAAAAAAATGAACCATCAATATGTTGCATACAAGAGACTCATCTTAGACACAGGGACACAAAGAAACTGAAAGTGAAAGGATGGAAAAAAATATTTCATGCAAGCCACAGCCAAAAGAAAGCAGGTGTAGCAATATTAATCTCAGATAAAATAGACTTCAAATGCAGGGATGTTTTGAGAGACAAAGAAGGCCACTACGTACTAATAAAAGGGGCAATTCAGCAAGAAGAAATAACAATCGTAAATGTCTATGCACCCAACCAAGGTGCCACAAAATACATGAGAGAAACACTCGCAAAACTAAAGGAAGCAATTGATGTTTCCACAATAATTGTGGGAGACTTCAACACATCACTCTCTCCTATGGATAGATCAACCAGACAGAAGACCAATAAGGAAATTGAAAACCTAAACAATCTGATAAATGAATTAGATTTAACAGACATCTACAGGACATTACATCCCAAATCACCAGGATACACATACTTTTCTAGTGCTCATGGAACTTTCTCCAGAATAGATCATATGCTGGGACATAAAACAAGCCTCAATAAATTTAAAAAGATTGAAATTATTCAAAGCACATTCTCTGACCACAATGGAATACAATTAGAAGTCAATAACCATCAGAGACTTAGAAAATTCACAAATACCTGGAGGTTAAACAACACACTCCTAAACAATCAGTGGGTTAAAGAAGAAATAGCAAGAGAAATTGCTAAATATATAGAGACGAATGAAAATGAGAACACAACATACCAAAACCTATGGGATGCAGCAAAAGCAGTGCTAAGGGGGAAATTTATAGCACTAAACGCATATATTAAAAAGGAAGAAAGAGCCAAAATCAAAGAACTAATAGATCAACTGAAGAAGCTAGAAAATGAACAGCAAACCAATCCTAAACCAAGTAGAAGAAAAGAAATAACAAGGATTAAAGCAGAAATAAATGACATAGAGAACAAAAAAACAATAGAGAGGATAAATATCACCAAAAGTTGATTCTTTGAGAAGATCAACAAGATTGACAAGCCCCTAGCTAGACTGACAAAATCAAAACAAGAGAAGACCCATATAAACAAAATAATGAATGAAAAAGGTGACATAACTGCAGATCCTGAAGAAATTAAAAAAATTATAAGAGGATACTATGAACAACTGTATGGCAACAAACTGGATAATGTAGAGGAAATGGACAATTTCCTGGAAACATATGAACAACCTAGACTGAGCAGAGAAGAAATAGAAGACCTCAACCAACCTATCACAAGCAAAGAGATCCAATCAGTCATCAAAAATCTTCCCACAAATAAATGCCCAGGGCCAGATGGCTTCACAGGGGAATTCTACCAAACTTTCCAGAAAGAACTGACACCAATCTTACTCAAACTCTTTCAAAACATTGAAGAAAATGGAACACTACCTAACTCATTTTATGAAGCTAACATCAATCTAATACCAAAACCAGGCAAAGATATTACAAAAAAGGAAAACTACCGGCCAATCTCCCTAATGAATATAGATGCAAAAATCCTCAACAAAATACTTGCAAATCGAATCCAAAGACACATTAAAAAAATCATACACCATGACCAAGTTGGGTTTATTCCAGGCATGCAAGGATGGTTCAACATAAGAAAATCAGTCAATGTATTACAACACATTAACAAGTCAAAAGGGAAAAATCAATTGATCATCTCAATAGATGCTGAAAAAGCATTTGACAAAATCCAACATCCCTTTTTGATAAAAACACTTCAAAGGTAGGAGTTGAAGGAAACTTCCTCAACATGATAAAGAGTATATATGAAAAACCCACAGCCAGCATAGTACTCAATGGAGAGAGACTGAAAGCCTTCCCTCTAAGATCAGGAACAAGACAAGGATGCCCGCTATCACCACTGTTATTCAACATTGTGCTCGAAGTGCTAGCCAGGGCAATCTGGCAAGACAAAGAAATAAAAGGCATCCAAATTGGAAAAGAAGAAGTAAAACTGTCATTGTTTGCAGATGATATGATCTTATATCTAGAAAACCCTGAGAAATCGACGATACAGCTACTAGAGCTAATAAACAAATTTAGCAAAGTAGCGGGATACAAGGTTAATGCACATAAGTCAGTAATGTTTCTATATGCTAGAAATGAACAAACAGAAGTGACACTCAAGAAAAAGATACCATTTTCAATAGCAACTAAAAAAATCAAGTACCTAGGAATAAACTTAACCAAAGATGTAAAAGACCTATACAAAGAAAACTACATAACTCTACTAAAAGAAATAGAAGGGGACCTTAAAAGATGGAAAAATATTCCATGTTCATGGATAGGAAGACTAAATGTCATTAAGATGTCAATTCTACCCAAACTCATCTACAGATTCAATGCATTTCCAATCAAAATTCCAACAACCTACTTTGCAGACTTGGAAAAGCTAGTTATCAAATTTATTTGGAAAGGGAAGATGCCTCGAATTGCTAAAGACACTCTAAAAAAGAAAAACGAAGTGGGAGGACTTACACTCCCTGACTTTGAAGCTTATTATAAAGCCACAGTTGCCAAAACAGCATGGTACTGGCACAAAGACAGACATATAGATCAATGGAATCGAATTGAGAATTCGGAGATAGACCCTCAGATCTATGGCCGACTGATCTTTGATAAGGCCCCCAAAGTCACTGAACTGAGTCATAATGGTCTTTTCAACAAATGGGGCTGGGAGAGTTGGATATCCATATCCAAAAGAATGAAAGAGGACCCCTACCTCACCCCCTACACAAAAATTAACTCACAATGGACCAAAGATCTCAATATAAAAGAAAGTACCATAAAACTCCTAGAAGATAATGTAGGAAAACATCTTCAAGACCTTGTATTAGGCGGCCACTTCCTAGACTTTACACCCAAAGCACAAGCAACAAAAGAGAAAATAGATAAATGGGAACTCCTCAAGCTTAGAAGTTTCTGCACCTCAAAGGAATTTCTCAAAAAGGTAAAGAGGCAGCCAACTCAATGGGAAAAAATTTTTGGAAACCATGTATCTGACAAAAGACTGATATCTTGCATATATAAAGAAATCCTACAACTCAATGACAATAGTACAGTCGGCCCAATTATAAAATGGGCAAAAGATATGCAAAGACAGTTCTCTGAAGAGGATATACAAATGGCCAAGAAACACATGAAAAAATGTTCAGCTTCACTAGCTATTAGAGAGATGCAAATTAAGACCACAATGAGATACCATCTAACACCGATTAGAATGGCTGCCATTAAACAAACAGGAAACTACAAATGCTGGAGGGGATGTGGAGAAATTGGAACTCTTATTCATTGTTGGTGGGACTGTATAATGGTTCAGCCACTCTGGAAGTCAGTCTGGCAGTTCCTTAGAAAACTAGATATAGAGTTACCATTCGATCCAGCGATTGCACTTCTCGGTATATACCCGGAAGATCGGAAAGCAGTGACACGAACAGATATCAGCACGCCAATGTTCATAGCAGCATTATTCACAATTGCCACAAGATGGAAACCACCCAAATGTCCTTCAGCAGATGAGTGGATAAATAAAATTTGGTATCTACACACGATGGAATACTACGCGGCAGTAAGAAGGAACGATCTTGTGAAACATATGACAACATGGATGAACCTTGAAGACATAATGCTAAGCGAAATAACAAAAAGAGAAATATTATATGCTACCACTAATGTGAACTTTGAAAAATGTAAAACAAATGGCTTATAATGTAGAATGTAGGGGAACTAGCAATAGAGAGCAATTAGGGAAGGGGGAACAATAATCCAAGAAGAACAGATAAGCTATTTAACGTTCTGGGGATGCCCAGAAATGACTATGGTCTGTTAATTTCTGATGGATATAGTAGGAGCAAGTTCACAGAAATGTTGCTATATTAGGTAACTTTCTTGGGGTAAAGTAGGAACATGTTGGAAGTTAAGCAGTTATCTTAGGTTAGTTGTCTTTTTCTTACTCCCTTGTTATGGTCTCTTTGAAATGTTCTTTTATTGTATGTTTGTTTTCTTCTTAACTTTTTTTTTTTCATACAGTTGATTTAAAAAAGAAGGGAAAGTTAAAAAAAAAAAAAAACAAGGAAAAAAAAGATGCAGTGCCCCCTTGAGGAGCCTGTGGAGAATGCAGGGGTATTCGCCTACCCCACCTCCATGGTTGCTAACATGACCACAGACATAGGGGACTGGTGGTTTGATGGGTTGAGCCCTCTACCACAGGTTTTACCCTTGGGAAGACGGTTGCTGCAAAGGAGAGGCTTGGCCTCCCTATGGTTGTGCCTAAGAGCCTCCTCCCGAATGCCTCTTTGTTGCTCAGATGTGGCCTTGTCTCTCTAGCTAAGCCAACTTGAAAGGTGAAATCACTGCCCTCCCCCCTACGTGGGATCAGACACCCAGGGGAGTGAATATCCCTGGCAACGTGGAATATGACTCCCGGGGAGGAATGTAGACCTGGCATCGTGGGACGGAGAACATCTTCTTGACCAAAAGGGGGATGTGAAAGGAAATGAAATAAGCTTCAGTGGCAGAGAGAATCCAAAAGGAGCCGAGAGGTCACTCTGGTGGGCACTCTTACACACACTTTAGACAACCCTTTTTAGGTTCTAAAGAATTGGGGTAGCTGGTGGTGGATACCTGAAACTATCAAACTACAACCCAGAACCCATGAATCTCGAAGACAGTTCTATAAAAATGTAGCTTATGAGGGGTGAGAATGGGATTGGGAAAGCCATAAGGACCACACTCCACTTTGTCTAGTTTATGGATGGATGAGTAGAAAAATAGGGGAAGGAAACAAACAGACAAAGGTACCCAGTGTTCTTTTTTACTTCATTTGCTCTTTTTCACTCTAATTATTATTCTTGTTATTCTTGTGTGTGTGCTAATGAAGGTGTCAGGGATTGATTTGGGTGATGAATGTACAACTATGTAATGGTACTGTGAACAATCGAAAGTACGATTTGTTTTGTGTGACTGCGTGGTATATGAATATATCTCAATAAAATGAAGATTAAAAAAAAGTAATTTGAATAGCAAGGGTTATATGTAGGCATGTTTGCAAATGTACAAAGGAGGAAGAAGGGGATGTATTGATCTGTATTCGGATTTATTCTGCAACCTAGGTATGTTGAGAATAGTGCAACAGTATCCTCATCTGTAAAATTTATAATACGGCCACTATTTTGTGATATCAAATAAGATGATTATAAATATCTGAAAATTAAATACTATTCTGAAATTTAAAAAAAAATAATAGAGGGGCATATAGGGAAAGAATGTACCTATTGCAAACTAATTACAGTTAGTAGTATTTTAACGTTTTTTCATCAACAGTAACAAATGTACTATACCAATACTATGAGTCAACAATGGAGGGGGGTAGTTAGGGGTATGGGAGGTTTTGAGTTTCCTTTTTTTCTCTGTATGTCTTTTCTGGAGTAATGAAAATGTTCCAAAATTTGAAAAAGAATTGATTGTGGTGATGGATGCACAGCTGTGTGGTGGGACCAGGGGCAAATGATTGTTTGATTGTACACTTTGGATCTTTGGATAATTGTATGGTATGTGAACAGTATCAATAAATAAAAAATTTTAAAATTAAAAAAAAGCTTATGGAATGAATATATGAATGAATATTCAGCCTTTACCATACCTATAACATGGTTGATGTTTTCTTATGTTTCTCAAGCTGCATCTGTGCAGTAGGTTAAATATATATATATATATTGCTGAGAAGGTCATTTTGGAGCTGGAAGTCTTCTGGCATGTTTATAGAATCTGATGACCTAAGATTCTTTTGCTTTAACTTTACAGTTTGTGGCATTTCTTTCTTGAGTACAAGTCCCACTGAATCTAGGAGCCTTGATGTATAAGTGTCTTTGTTCATCCCTATCAGAATGTTTATTTTTAAAAAGCTATTTTTTTCATTAACTTGAATTTTTACGTAATAACGTGTAGAGATGTAGTTAGTCACTGCAAAGCATATTATTAAAGTAAAGCATCAGCAAAAATGGCTGAGTAATAATGTCTAAAAATTCTCTACTCCATAAAAGCAATGAGGAAAACTGGCAAAAATTGTCAGAATAAATTTTTTCAGAACTAGAAATTAAGCAAAGACTTGCAGCAATCTAGGAAACATTCATTCAAGAAAAATAGCTGAATCCCCATACAAGCAGTGAACTTTGGGACATTTTATCTTGCCATATTCCCATCTCTTGTTCTCCAGCTCCTCAGCAGCTTTGGAAATAAATGGCCTGTAATCAGAGTGAAAACCAGCAGCCTGGAAGCCACTGGAGGAGGCAGAACAGGCTTGGAGCTCCTTCACACCTCATTCCCAGAGAATTGTTGTGCTCTCAGCTGTCTAGTGGTTCACCAGAAGATCCTACTTGCAAGGCTGTATTTATCTGACCTGTTTCAGAACTCTCCTGAGTGCAAAAAGCCTTTCTTCAGGGGCTTTTATCGAAAATAGTCAGACACAATTGATTAACTTTATCACTGTCTGAGATGGTAGATAACCATTGGGGCTAATAATTTGCTGACCAAAAATTGTAAAAGGAAAAGCCGGGGAAAGAGATGTCTATAGGGGCTTTGAAAAGCTTGGGCATATTCCTGAGAATTTAGAAGGATGCATACAGCATGCTTAGGAAGGAGCTGAGCTCTTACTTCTGGCTGACTTTGTGCTCTGTACAAGCAGAAACTGCAAGCTAAGGCAGTGTTTTCAAGTGCCTGGCTGAGTGTTGAAGGCTTTCTCTGACATACACACAAAGCCCCTTTACAAAGACTGGGAGACATTTTCATTCCAGGCATTTAGGAAAATCTTTGTCCAATTATTAGCTGACAACTAAGCCAAACAAGCAGAGATTTCAGTTGCTACACACAACAAAGAAGACAGACTTTACATAATTAGTTCACTATGCAAACAGAAAATTCACTAAGCAAACAAACAATAACAACTACAACAAATAGGAACAACAACCCTGGGGAGAATGAAGAACCCAATTTCTAGAGTTTTCACATTATATTATTTAAAATGGGTAGTTTTTAATAAAAAATATAGACATGCAAAGAAACAGGAAGGTATGGCCCATACACAGGTAAAAGAGGAATTAAGAGAAACATTTCATGATGTAGCTTAGACATTGTACATACTAGACAAAAACTTTAAATCTTTAATATATTCAAAGACCTAAAGGAAACCATTTCTAAAGAACTACAGGAAAGTATGAGAATAATGTCTCACCAAATAGAGAATGTCAATAAAGAGAAAAAAATCATAAAAAAGAATCAAATAGAAATTCTAGAGGTGAAAAGAACAATACCGGAAATGAAAAACTCATAGAGGGGCTCAACAGCAGATTTGAGTGGACAACAAAGAATTATTGAACTTGAAGATAGGCCAATTGAAATAATCTAGTCTGAGGAACAGAAAAAAAAAATGAAGGAAAATGAGCCGAGCCTTGGAGAACTTGATAAAACTTGATGGAACACCATCAAGTGTACCAACATACACATAATGGGAGTCCCAGAAGAAGAGTAGAGACAGAATGGGCAGAAAGAATATTTGAAGAAGTAATGGCAGGAAATTTCCCAGATATGGTGGAAAACATTCATCTACACATCCAGGAAGCTCAGTGAACTCCAGGTAGGATAAATCCAAGGAGATCCACACTTAGATACATCATAATTGAACTGTCGAAAGCCAAAACAAAGAGAGAATCTTGAAAGCAGCAAGAGAGAAGCAACTTATCACATGCATGGGATCCTCAATAAGATTATCAGCTTATTTTCATCAGAAGCCATGGAGATCAGAAGACAATGAGATGGTATATTTCAAGTGCTGAAACAAAAAGACTGCCAACCAAAAGTTCTATATTCAGCAAAACTACTCTTCACAAATGGAGAAATTAAGACATTCTGAAATAATCAAAAACTGAGAGAATTCGTTGCTACTAGACCTGTCCTACAAAAGATACTAAAGGGAATCCTTCAGGCTGAAATGAAAGAACACTAGACAGTACCTCAAATTCACATGAAAAAATAACAAGCGCAGGTAAAAGTAACTACATACATAAATATAAAATACACTATACATGTATGTTTGTTTGTAACTCTTTTTTCCTCCTATCTCATTTAAAAGACAACTGCACAATGTGATAATTATTATTAAAGTAAAATGGAACAGGGTGAAGCCTGTTGTCCATCAGAACTTGTAGGAGCTAATTCTTAGTTCACCAAACTGCAGTATTTATAGCTCTTTGAACAGGCTGCAAAAGGGCAGGGAGCTCATATTAGGCTGATGTCTGTTTAAAAAATTTTTTAATTCAGTTTTATTGAGATATATTCGTATACCATACAATCATCCATGGAGTACAATCAGCTGTTCACAATGCCATCATATAGTTGTGCTTTCATCACTCCAATCAATTTTTGAACATTTTCCTTATACAAAAAAGAATAAAAATAAGAATAAAAAATAAAAGTGAAAAAGAACACCCAAATCATTCCACCCCCCCATCCCACCCTATTTTTCATTTAGTTTTTGTCCCCATCCATACACTGCATAAAGGGAGTGTGAGCCACAAGGTTTTCACAATCACACTGTTACACCATGTAAGCTACGTAGTTATGCAATCGTTCTCAAGAATCAAGGCTACTGGGTTGCAGTTTGACAGTTTCAGGTGTTTCCTTGTAGCTATTCCAATACACTAAAACCTAAAAAAGGGATATCTATATAGTGCATGAGAATGCCCTCCAGAGTGACCTCTTGACTCCATTTGAAATCTCTCAGCCACTGTGTTTCAAATTAAGGAAAGACAAATGATAGTTTATGTAAAATAGAAAAAAGATTGCTATTGACATCCCAGTCTTGTACCTCTCTCTCCATTCATCGTTTTTTCAGCTTGCCCACCCCCCCTTCCCCCTTCTTTTTGTTCTTTGGTTTAACAATCCGAGTACCCATGGAAAGAGCTTTGCTCAATGCAGAGAGAGTGAGGCTGGGTCTAGATGTTGGAAACACCTTACTAAAAGCACATCAAACAGCAGACCACCCCATACTGCTAATGGGAACATGAGAGCAATGGGTTCAGCCACATAAATAAAAATGAAGGAAAAAAAAGATTGCTGCTAGTCAGAACAGATTGTGTTGGAAATGACATTTCTCTTCTGTGCCTCAGCCACTTCCCAGATTGCTTCTTTGCGTCTCTAGCTCTCCTTGTGTAGGACCTATTCCTCTTTTATCCCAGGCTCTCTTGTATATAATCTCTCCATGTTGCTGCTCTTTGATTCTGTTAATCCCATATTCTATTCTGGTTTTCATTTAATTCATACGTGCAGCTTCGACTCGGGGCTGGCTGTGCCCCAGCACACTGAATTCTGGGAGTTTACCTCCTAAGAGGAGAATAAGGAAGAATAGAGACTGTAATTACCTTCTTGCTGAGCTAGCAAGTCCTAACAAGGAGGTGAAGAGCAAGACTAAAATTCTTTGACTACTGTTTTTGTCAGAGCCATTCTAAATGAAGCAGGGCAGCTATCACAGGCTTTAAGGGGCTGTCCTAATTCGACCTGATAGCTGGTCAGTGACTCACCGAGACAGGGTTGGCAATAGAGAAATGTTTTTTTGGTCAAGTACTAAAAATAGACATGAGGCTTATATGCATACATAATGTACATTCAGCCAATTCCACCCTTGCTTACCCCACCAGGGCAGTACCAGAGAGGTTCCCTCTCTTCCGCATTCTTCTCAAGCTACTTTTTCTTCACTTGATGTCATTTTCACCTTATTTCTTCCTCCTGTGAGGGGTAGAGGGTAGGGTAGGGAGGTACACAGTGTGATGTACTCTGCCTGGGTCCACCACCTCCTGGGGATGGCCTGACCTGGTTGATCATTTTTAGCCTGGTATTTCCTGGGCATGGGCCAGGGACTGAGGCCAGCAGCCAAGAGACAAAGACAGCACAGACTCCCCAGCAGATTCAGCAGTGATGAGTTTTCACTGGGGAATGAAGTGGCTGTCTCATTTGTAACTTCTTGAGGGTTGCAATACTGCAGAGACTGTAACTTTAATAATTAAAATGTATTGAGCAGTAAGGCTACTTAAATCCCTGAAAGATTGGAATTCTGTAATATGTTTCAAGAAAGGCAGTATACTCGGGTAGCTGTGTTTTAAAAAGTGCTTCTGCAAATTATAGCTTCAGCTTCCAGCAAAATATTTTGAGCAGGTGGACCTATTTTCATGATCAGATAAGACTCATTTATATTTAGGGACGTTTATTTCTTTGAAAACAGTATGCTCCTGCCTTGGAAGACAAAATCAAAACAAAACAATTTGTCCTTTCAAGTGAGTTAAACACATCCCATGATGCCATTTGCACAGGAAACTATTCCCATAAGGTTCTTAGGGACTTCTTTAGGAGAGTCTGTGCAGCTACTTAGCCACAAAAGGGCCCCTATTCTCTCTCAGCTCCCCTCCCCATAGGCACTGGGGAGCCTGCAGAGCTGAGAGGAGAAGGCGTATTCTGGGTGGCTTAGCTTAGAACTTTTTCTCATAAAAATAGCACCATAAACTGAAACATACTATCAGTTTTATTTTTCTGATTACAGGTTAATATAGGCTTTTGTGAACTGGCTTGGAAAGTCATTTACAATCTAGAATATTCTTTCTCTCAGAAAATTATTCGCAAAGAACTTTTGAAATATAACACCTTCATAAGTCAGTATTGACTCTTTCAGCAGATCCTCTCTCCATTGGTAGGTGCAAAAGGGAATTTAACTCATCCCACGTTACATGATCATAACTTCTGAAAGTGTGGCCTGTGAACTAATGAGGTGTAATTTTATTAGGTTACCTGATTTTGAGAGGTAACTGTAGTCATTTGTGAATCCCAAGAACAGGTTTATTTATTCTTAGTCTTAAGATCCTTCTTATTGAAAGCTATTTGGAAATAAAATGCAAGTAAAAGCAATGTGAAAACATGTTATTCCAGCTAAAATATTACCATTTTCACAGTTGTATTCTTTCAGACTTGTCAGAGCCACTTCCAAGCCACTGGCTACCAGAAAGCTCAGAATACCATCTTCACAATATCCCTCTGACATGGGCAGGAGGCAGGTGTGCAGGTATTATTGTATCACCTTGATATGCTCACGCTAGGAAAAGCTAGATAAGTGGCTGTTTACAGAGAAGGCCACATGCAAAGCATGGTTCTGAAGTAACGTGGCCAAATAATTATTCAGAGTTGGTGCCAAATGTGACCATGAGAAAAGGAAAGTCAAAAGAGATGGTCAAGAAGAAACCCTTCTACTAAAGGATTTTAAGGCCTTGTGAGTGTCTTTGTTCCTCAAGGAAAAGGATTCACTTCCATTACTATTCAAGCAGATGACCTTTCCCCCTCAGAGCAAAGGTAATAGCCAGTAAACCAAAGAAGCAACCCCTCCCCACCCCCATTACATTTCGCTTAAGTTTCTTTCCTTGTCTTTCATTTTTATACAAGTATGAAAACCAGATTACTATTTTCACTGTACCTAGAAGAATTTCCAGATACAGATGAGCTGGTATGGATATTAGGGAAGCAACATCTCCTAAAAACAGGTGAGTTTGGGTAGTGTTTGTCCTTGAGAATCCAAATAAGGTGGGTGCCTGAAGTTACTGACCTATACTCTTTTTCCTCCCTGTGGTTATCAGAGCGTTGTTGTCTTGATCAGTGTTAAGGCTATTCAGAGTTAGATTTACCTTACAGCCTGTGGAATTTATGCCTCAAGCCCCTTTTGGCAAGGGCTCCTTCTGAGTTTTTGAGGGTTCTTAGCAGTGTATTCACATGGATATAACTTTTTGTACAATTTGCAAAAGGAAGATTTTTTTAATTCTTTTTCTTTAAGAGGAACCCCCAAACTCTGTAAGCCTCAGGTTTCAAAACATGTGAACCGACTCTTGGTGTCACTAACCAATATCTAGTCTTTGGTGTCTGGACTACATGTCTCTGATCCTCTCACATCCTTTTTTGTCTAGATAAAAAGACTACCACCCAGGGAACTTTTAAATAGCCCATGGCTGTTGGAAACAATATTGGACACTGAGAAGTCTTGTGTTTTATACTTTTTACTGACTGTGGCACTGTCTGAGTTTATTCTGGCTGTGTATAGAGCTTTTACCTCGATGGAAAGGAGGCTTGAAACTTTTTCCTTACCCTCACCTACTTATAGATGGGGAAAGACCTTTTAACCTAAAACTGCTAATTAGCCAGCGCCGAGATAAAGCCTGAGCTCAGATCAAGAGGCCTCTCTGAAGTATCAGTCTACAGAGAAATCCTCTTCAGAGGCCCTAGCACCGCTTAAGGAACAGGAAGAAGCTGATCAAAGGGGCAAGAGAGGAAGTTGAGCATTTTCTAGCCCCTCCCATGTTTGGCTTCATTATTTTGATGTAGAATTGTGAACAGTAGAGAGAGCCCAGGACTGGCAATTAGGAGACCTTTTGTATTTGCTCTTCTCCTACCTCAGAAAAGTCACTTTATTTTGCTGGATCTTAACTTTCTACACCAGTAAGTAAAATGAAGGGATTGGAGATTCTCTCTTCTAGTTTTGCATTCCACGATAAAATGAATCCCCAGGTTTCCAAATATGCCTACATTTAAATGTTTA
Organism: Choloepus didactylus; assembly: GCF_015220235.1. Lineage (NCBI taxonomy): Eukaryota > Metazoa > Chordata > Mammalia > Pilosa > Megalonychidae > Choloepus > Choloepus didactylus. The sequence continues at coordinate 44,459,047 of NC_051335.1, read as the reverse complement.
GTTGGGAAGTGCCTTCCAAAGTGAAATTATTATTAAAATGTGTACCCAACTCCCCCCAGCCTTTTTAGCATATAGGCAAGCTTGAAGGGGTAAAGAATGTCAGAGGGAGTGAATGGTGTGAACATTTGAGAGGAAGGGTATATAATAACAGCTCACGTTTATCACAGGCTTACTGCATGCCAGACACCATCAACACATTACATACATCACTTACTGAATACTTACAACAACTCTATGAAATAGGTACTATTATTTTCCCCATTTTACAGATGAAGAAACTGAAACCCAGGGAGGTTAAGTGATAAAGTCACGCAGATGGTTAGTAGTAGAGCCAGGGTTCAAACCCAAGCAGAGTATAACTCTAGAACTCTAACTGTTCACCGTTATATATCTGCTTCCCAATGTGGGATGGGCACTAAGCATATGAAGAGGAGGGAAAATTCAAACAGCTTGACTTTCTGGTTTGTTCAGAGGAAAGACAGGAGAGAAAATAGAAACTATTGGCTATAATTTAAAATTGCCCTTTCTTCTTTTGTTGTGTAATAACTATAAGTTCAAAACAGAGTACAAATATGGTGTGTTGTTGAGAAGGGGGAGAGAGAAGACTAAGAAAGAACCACATTAAAGTACAGATGGAAGTGTTTTAGTGATATTGTGACTATCACATTAAATTTATGTCATAAAATATAAGAAAGCTTGCTTTGAAAAAGACACAAAAATATTTGTGATGTTATACATCCATTTAGATTATAGATACTGGTTACACAAGACAATATAGATAAATTTCTTATGCATGTAATTTGCTTAGAAAGAGGATTTACTTTTAAGTTAATCTAATTCTCTCTCTCTCTCACATACACACACAAACACATAGACATGCACACAACTGCACACACTGTACTTTTAGATAACTGACAATGGGTACTGATAAGAGATCAATCAAACATCATTATTCAGGGATTGGGATTGCCTTGTTAGTGGTTTATCCATGAGCCTTGCTTTTCCTGTTTTCTTTTGTCTGTAGCCCTGTATTAATATTAGTACCTGCATTGGAACTCAGTGAGCAGGAGACAGGAACCATCCAGCATCATTGTACCAGTAGGTAGCTCAAGTCAAAACATAGGTAGGGGGAAATATCAAAATTATTTGGCTAAAATGAGATTGGGTTTCCTTTGAATTTCCAGATCCCTACAACCATGGAATTGACTGGGTATTTTAGAATGAGTTGATTTGCTGCTGGCCTCAAAATCAAAGGCAGATATTTTTAGATGGGATCTGGTCATTTAATTTTAATTTCACATTTAATTACAGAAAAATCTAAGCTGTTGTCTGATATCAGTGCTCGTCTGTGGTTTACATACCGAAGGAAATTTTCACCTATTGTTAGGTATATCATTTATTGTACTGTTCTTCCTTTCTTGTAGATGGCTTATTTGGGGTATCAGTGATTTTTCAGTAACCTCAAATTTAATAGCTCATATTGGCAAAGAATTCAATCTAGGGGAGTAGGTGAGCTTTATACTTTATCCAAAAAGTTTTATTGCTGAAGTACCTCCTTATGTATGATTTCATGTTGTTATCTTGCAATGCCAGGCTATTTTTGAGCCCCTATCTGAGTGTTTAGGCACTGATGGTATTACTTTTGTTATTTTTAAAAGCAAGGAAAAAAAACAGATAAACTTTTCTTTTTATTAGAGAAGTTATAGGTTTACAGAAAATAGAGTTCCCATATACCACCCAACACACATGCAGTTTTCCCTATTTTTAACACTTTGCATTAAAGTAGTACCTTTGTTATAATTGATGAAACAATATTATGATACTTGTACTATTAATTATAGCCCATAGTGTATATTAGGGTTCACTGTGTGGTACAATCCTATGGTTTGTCATTATGATTTTATTCTAGCAACATATATACAACCTAAAATTTCCCTTTTTAACCACATTCAAATATATAATTCCATGCTATTAATTACATTCACAGTGTTGTGCTACCATTACCACCATCTACTACCTAATGTTTCTGTTACCCCATTAGGCATTAATGCCCCATTCCTTACCCCTATTTCAGCCCCAGATAAGCTGTACTTTAGCATCTGACTCTATGACTTTGCTTATTCTAATTATTTCATATAGTGAGATCATACAGTATTTGTCTTTTTGTATATGGCTTATTTCACTCAACATGATGTCTTCAAGGTTTATCCATGTTGTTGCATGTTTCAGAACTTTATTCCTTTTTACAGCTGAATAATATTCTATTGTATTATATACCACATTTTGTTTATCCATTCATCTGCTGATGGACACTTGGGTTGCGTCCATCTTTTGGTAAATGTGAATAATGCCGTTATGAATGTTGGTGTGCAAATATCTGCTTGAGTCTCTGCTGTCAATTCTTTTGGGTTTATACCTAGAAGTGGAATTTCTGGGCCATTTGGTAATACTATACTTAACTTTCTGAGGCACCGCCAAACTTTTTTCCTACCAACAGTAAATGAGTGTTCCTATTTCTCCGAATCCTCTCCAGTACTTGTAATTATTCATTTTTGTAATAGTAGTCATTTAGTGGGTGTGAAAAGGTATATCTCATTGTGGTTTTGATTTGCATTTTCCAAACAGCTAATGATGTTGAACATCTCTTCTTTGTGCTTTTTGGCCATTTGTATATCTTTGGAGAAATGTTTATTCAAGCCTTCTTCCCATGTTTTAATTGGATTCTTTGTCTTTATGTTGTCAAGTTATAGAATTTCTTTATATATTCTGGATAGTAAACCCTTATCGGACATGTGGTTTCCAAATATTTTCTCCCATTCTGTAGCTTGTCTTTTTTTTTTTTTAATTCAGTTTTATTGAAATATATTCACAAACCATACAGTCATCCATGGTATACAATCAACTGTTCACAGTATGATCATATAGTTATGCGTTCATCACCTCAATCTATTTCTGAACATTTTCCTTACATCAGAAATAATCAGAATAAGAATAAAAAATAAAAGTGAAAAGAGAATACCCAAACCATCCCCCCATCCCACCCTATTTGTCATTTAGTTTTTACTCCCATTTTTCTACTGATTTTTTTTCAATTTTTTAACTTTGTTTATCAAAAAATTAAAAACAAACAGGCAAACAACAACCAAAAAAAAACCCACAACATTTCAAACAAAGCAATGGATTAAGGAAAACAAATAACCTAAAATAACTACTTTGCTTCCAATATGTTCCTACCATACCCCAAGAAAATTAATAAACCATGTCCAAACAGAGGAGTAAGAAAAACAAATAATCTAAAATAACTACATTGCTTCCAACATGTTCCTACCATACCCCAAGAAAATTAACAACCCCTAAGAAAACAAAGGAATAAGAGAAAAAAAAAACTAAAATAACTCTATTGCTTCCAACATGATCTTACTACATCCAAGAAAGTTTACAAACCATAATCATTCCTGAGCATTCCCATAACATTGAGATTACCCTCCATAGTTTATCTGTTCTTATTAGATTATCATTCCCCCTCCACTAATTGGTATCTCTAGGTCCCCTACATTCTACAGTATAAAACATTGTACATTTTCCACAGAATTCACATTAGTGGTAACATACAATATGTCCTTTTTGTGCCTGGCTTATTTTGCTCAGCATTATGTCTTTTTTTTTTCTTTTAAATCTTCATTTCATTGAGATATATTCATATACCACGCAGTCATACAAAACAAATCGTACTTTCGATTGTTCACAGTACCATTACATAGTTGTACGTTCATCACCCAAATCAATCCCTGACACCTTCATTAGCACACACACAAAAATAACAAGAATAATAATTAGAGTGAAAAAGAGCAATTGAAGTAAAAAAGAACACTAGGGTAGCCTTTGTCTGTTTGTTTGCCTTCCCCTACTTTTCTACATCATCGATCCATAAACTAGACAAAGTGGAGTTTGGTCCTTATGGCTTTCCCAATCCCACTTGTCACCCCTCATAAGCTACATTTTTATACAACTGTCTTCGAGATTCATGGGTTCTGGGTTGTAGTTTGATAGTTTCAGGTATCCACCACCAGCTACCCCAATTCTTTAGAACCTAAAAAGGGTTGTCTAAAGTGTGCGTAAGAGTGCCCACCAGAGTGACCTCTCGGCTCCTTTTGGATTCTCTCTGCCACTGAAGCTTATTTCATTTCCTTTCACATCCCCCTTTTGGTCAAGAAGATGTTCTCCGTCCCACGATGCCAGGTTTACATTCCTCCCCGGGAGTCATATTCCACGTTGCCAGGGAGATTCACTCCCCTGGGTGTCTGATCCCACGTAGGGGGGAGGGCAGTGATTTCACCTTTCAAGTTGGCTTAGCTAGAGAGACAGGGCCACATCTGAGCAACAAAGAGGCATTCGGGAGGAGGCTCTTAGGCACAACCATAGGGAGGCCTAGCCTCTCCTTTGCAGCAACCGTCTTCTCAAGGGTAAAACCTGTGGTAGAGGGCTCAACCCATCAAACCACCAGTCCCCTATGTCTGTGGTCATGTTAGCAACCATGGAGGTGGGGTAGGCGAATACCCCTGCATTCTGCACAGGCTCCTCAAAGGGGCACTGCATCTTTTTTTTTTCCTTTTTTTTTTTTTTTTAACTTTCCCTTCTTTTTTTTTTTTATCATTTTATTGAGATATATTCACATACCACGCAGTCATACAAAACAAATCGTACTTTTGATTGTTTACAGTACCATTACATAGTTGTACATTCATCACCTAAATCAATCCCTGACACCTTCATTAGCACACACACAAAAATAACAAGAATAATAATTAGAGTGAAAAAGAGCAATTGAAGTAAAAAAGAACACTGGGTACCTTTGTCTGTTTGTTTCCTTCCCCTATTTTTCTACTCATCCATCCATAAAATAGACAAAGTGCAGTGTGGTCCTTATGGCTTTCCCAATCCCATTGTCACCCCTCATAAGCTACATTTTTATACAACTGTCTTCGAGATTCATGGGTTCTGGGTTGTAGTTTGATAGTTTCAGGTATCCACCACCAGCTACCCCAATTCTTTAGAACCTAAAAAGGGTTGTCTAAAGTGTGCATAAGAGTGCCCACCAGAGTGATCTCTCGGCTCGTTTTGGAATCTCTCTGCCACTGAAGCTTATTTCATTTCCTTTCACATCCCCCTTTTGGTCAAGAAGATGTTCTCCGTCCCACGATGCCGGGTCTACATTCCTCCCCGGGAGTCATATTCCACGTTGCCAGGGAGATTCACTCCCCTGGGTGTCTGATCCCACGTAGGGGGAAGGGCAGTGATTTCACCTTTCAATTTGGCTTAGCCAGAGAGAGAGGGCCACATCTGAGCAAAAAGGGGCATTCAGGAGGAGACTCTTAGGCACAAATATAGGGAGGCCTAGCCTCTCCTTTACAGCAACCGTCTTCTGAAGGGTAAAACTTATGGTAGAGGGCTCAACCCATCAATCCACCAGTCCCCTATGTCTCTGGTGATGTTAGCAACCATGGAGGTGGGGTAGGTGAATACCCCTGCATTCTCCACAGGCTCCTCAAGGGGGCACTACATCTTTTTTTTTTTTTCCTTGTTTTTCTTTTTCTTTTTTTTTTTTTTAACTTTCCCTTCTTTTTTAAATCAACTGTATGAAAAAACAAGTTAAAAAGAAAACAAACATACAATAAAAGAACATTTCAAAGAGACCATAACAAGGGGGTAAGAAAAAGACAACTAACCTAAGATAACTGCTTAACTTCCAACATGTTCCTACTTTACCCCAAAAAAGTTACATAATATAGCAACATTTCTGTGAACTTGTTCCTACTATATCCATCAGAAATTAACAGACCATAGTCATTTCTGGGCATCACCAGAACGTTAAATAGCTTATCTGTTCTTCTTGGATTATTGTTCCCCCTTCCTTAATTGCTCTCTACTGCTAGTTCCCCTACATTCTACATTATAAACCATTTGTTTTACATTTTTCAAAGTTCACATTAGTGGTAGCATATAATATTTCTCTTTTTGTGCCTGGCTTATTTCGCTTAGCATTATGTCCTCAAGGTTCATCCATGGTGTCATATGTTTCACGAGATCGTTCCTTCTTACTGCCGCGTAGTATTCCATCGTGTGTATATACCACATTTTATTTATCCACTCATCTGTTGAAGGACGTTTGGGTTGTTTCCATCTTTTGGCAATTGTGAATAATGCTGCTATGAACATTGGCGTGAAGATATCTGTTCGTGTTACTGCTTTCTGATATTCCGGGTATATACCGAGAAGTGCAATCGCTGGATCGAATGGTAACTCTATATCTAGTTTTCTAAGGAACTGCCAGACTGACTTCCAGAGTGGCTGAACCATTATACAGTCCCACCAACAGTGAATAAGAGTTCCAATTTCTCCACATCCCCTCCAGCATTTGTAGTTTCCTGTTTGTTTAATGGCAGCCATTCTAATCGGTGTTAGATGGTATCTCATTGTGGTCTTAATTTGCATCTCTCTAATAGCTAGTGAAGCTGAACATTTTTTCATGTGTTTCTTGGCCATTTGTATATCCTCTTCAGAGAACTGTCTTTGCATATCTTTTGCCCATTTTATAATTGGGCCGACTGTACTATTGTCATTGAGTTGTAGGATTTCTTTATATATGCAAGATATCAGTCTTTTGTCAGATACATGGTTTCCAAAAATTTTTTCCCATTGAGTTGGCTGCCTCTTTACCTTTTTGAGAAATTCCTTTGAGGTGCAGAAACTTCTAAGCTTGAGGAGTTCCCATTTATCTATTTTCTCTTTTGTTGCTTGTGCTTTGGGTGTAAAGTCTAGGAAGTGGCCACCTAATACAAGGTCTTGAAGATGTTTTCCTACATTATCTTCTAGGAGTTTTATGGTACTTTCTTTTATATTGAGATCTTTGGTCCATTTTGAGTTGATTTTTGTGTAGGGGGTGAGGTAGGGGTCTTCTTTCATTCTTTTGGATATGGATATCTAACTCTCCCAGCCCCATTTGTTGAAAAGACCATTATGACTCAGTTCAGTGACTTTGGGGGCCTTATCAAAGATCAGTCGGCCATAGATCTGAGGGTCTATCTCCGAATTCTCAATTCGATTCCATTGATCTATATGTCTATCTTTGTGTCAGTACCATGCTGTTTTGGCAACTGTGGCTTTATAATATGTAGCTTGTCTTTTTGCTTTCAGGATGAAATCCTTTGATGCACAAAAGTTTTTAATTTTGGTGAAGTCCCATTTATCCAATTTTTCTTTCAGTGCTTTTGGTGTGCAGTCTAAGAAACCATCGCCTGACACAAAGTCCCTGTGCTTTTTTCTAGATGTTTTTTAGTTTTGCTTCTTATATTTAGGTCTTTGATCTATTTTGTGTTAATTTTGTATATGGTGTGAGGGAGGGGTCCACCTTCATCCTTTCACATGTGGATATCCAGTTTTCCCAGCACCATTTGATGAGGACACTATTCTTTCCCCACTGAATGGACTTGGCTTGGTGCCATTGTCAAAAATTAATTGGTCAAAGGGAAGAGATGTCTATTTGGTGCAGGGTCTATATTTTCTAAACAGTATAACCCTACAGTCGGTTTGTTCAGACACCACAATTACGTGGAACTTTGAATAGGAAGTGAGATATGGTGGGTTAGTATAGGTTAGAGTGAAATAGTGACACATCCCAAAGTAATTTGGGCAGAGAATAAAAAATATATTTACAGCCTCCCCTCCCCCGCCCCGAGGATCTTGGGGAAGGTGCAGAAATGTTGGACTTCCTCACCTGGACTGGTGTTGATGTTGTCACAAACATTAGAACTGGTGGTTTGATGTGTAAGCCCTCGAACATGGGACTTGCCCTTATGAAGCTCGTTACTGCAAAGGAGAGGCTAAACTTGCATATAATTGTGCCTAAGAGTCTTCCCCTGTGTACCTCTTTGTTGCTCAGATGTGGCCCTCTCTCTCTCTCTAACTGAGCCAACTCAGCAGGTGAACTCACTGCCCTCCCCGCTACATGGGACCCGACTACCAGGGGTGTAAATCTCCCTGGCAATGCAGGATATGACTCCCAGGGATGAATCTGGACCCGGCATCGTGAGATTGAAAATATCTTCTTGACCAAAAGAGGGATGCAAAATGAGACAAAATACTTTCAGTGGCTGAGAGATTTCAAATGGAGTCAAGAGGTCACTCTGGTGGACTATATATATAACACCTCTTAGGTTTTAATGTATTGAAATAGCTAGAAGTGAATACCTGAAACTACCAAACTCCAACCCAGTAGTCTGGACTCCTGGAGACAATTATATGATAATGTAGATTACAAGGGGTGACAGTGTGATTGTGAAAACCTTGTGGATCACACTCCCTTTATCTAGTGTATGGATGGGTGAGTTGAAAAATGGGAATAAAAACTAGGTAACAAATAGGGTGAGATGAGGGGGGATGGTTTGGGTGTTCTTTTTTTACTTTTATTTTTTATTCTTATTCTGATTCTTTCTGATGTAAGGAAAATGTTCAGAAATAGATTGTGGTGATGAATGCATAACTATATGATCGTACTGTGAGCAGTTGATTGTATACCATGGATGATTGTATGGTATGTGACTATGTTTCAATAAAACTGAATTAAAAAAAAATAATAATTGGTCATAGAGGTGAGGGTTTATTTCTAAACTCTCAATTTGATTCCACAGGTCTGTATGTCTGTCCTTGTACCAGTACTATACTGTTTTGATTACTGTAGCTTTGTAATAAGTTTTAAAATCAGGAAGTGTGAGTCCTCAGATTTCATTCTTCTTTTTCACGATAGTTGGACTATTTGGGGCCCCTTACCCTTCCATATACATTTTTTTTTTTTTTTACAAATTTTCAGTCAAGGTTTATTACAGGTCTTTTTCTATTGAACACGTGGTTTTTGTAAGTATGAGAAGCTCTAGCTTCTGCTAAGATTTCATTTCTTCTTCCCAGAGGTTTTTTTGTGTTCATATACTTCTGTTTTGCTAGTTATGCTCTTTTTCTGTGATGAGGTATTAGAAACAATTGCACTAGAATGTCTACTGGTAGACAGTTTGCTGCTTGCTTTAGTAATCTTTAAGGTAGTTGATGGTGTTGGGAGGATCTTTGCAGGTATATATGTATTTAAAGATATTTTTCTTCTCACTATCGGACTGGAAATCAAAGTGGTAGAGGAAATTTCAGGGGTCTTCCATGGAACTTCACTTGATGGAGAAGCAATGGAAGCAAGAAATTCATCCACCTGCTTTAAAAGCAGATCATTTTGAAGAGTTTCTAGAGGGCAAATAGATGGCATCATGGAATACAATTCAAAGTCTACAGGATTCTGTTTCTATTCCACAGTAGTTCTTGGTGTTCTCAGGTAATTAGCATTTTCAGATACAACTTCATTTGTAGCCGTCTTCCTAGATCTTGGGAGTGGAGACTTCCTGTGTGTATGAATTGGCTCTGATACCCTAGGTTTGAACAAAATCACAGCTTGAACAACCTCATCTTTTTTTAGATATACATTTGATGATTGGTTTTTCCTTTTCTGCAAAGAAAGCTGTTGGAATTTTGTTTGGGATTGCCATGAATCTGTAAATTTCTTTGGGTAGAATTAACATCTTAAAAATATCTATCATGTTGAGGAAGTTTGCTTCCATACTTATTTTTCTAAGTGTTTTTATCAAGAAGGGGTGCTGGATTTTGTCAAATACCTTTTCTGCCTCAATTGAGATGATCATGTGTTTTTCCCCTTTGGTGTATTATATTATTTGATTTTCTTATGTTGAACCACCCTTACATACCTGGGATAAATCCTCTTTTACCATGGTGTATAATTCTTTTAATGTGCTGTTGGATTCCGTTTGCTATTATTTTGTTGAGGATTTTTGCATTATCTTCATAAGGGATATTGGTCTGTAATTTTTTTTTTCTTGTGGTATTTTTATCTGGCTTTGGTATTAGGGTGATGTTGGCTTCATAGGGTGACTTAGGGAGTGTTCTCTCCTCTTCAGTTTTTTGGAAGAGTCTGAACAGTATTGTTTTTAATTCTTTTAGGAATGTTTGGTAAAATTCACCAGTGAAGACTTCTGGTCTCGGGCTGTTCGTTGTTGGGAGGTTTTTGTTACTGATTCAATCTCTTGTTATTGGACTGTTGAGATCTTCCATTCTTCTTCAGTCAGTGTAGGTAGTTTGCATGTTGCTATGAGCTTGTCCATTTCATCTAATATATTGTTGGCATGCAGCTGTTGATAGTATCTTCTTAAAATCTTTTTTATTTCTTTGGAGTTGGTAGTAATGTCCCCACCCATTCATTTCTGATTTTAGTTATTTACATCCTCTCTCTTTTTTTCTTTGTCAGTCTAGCCATAGGTTTGTTGACTTTATTGTTATTTTCAAAGAATCGACTTTGGTTTCATTGATTCTCTCTACTGTTTTTTATTTTCTCTTTCATTTATCTCTGCTTTAATCTTTATTTTCTTCCTTTTTCTCACTTTGAGTTTAGTTTGCTCTTCTTTTCCTAGGTCCTCCAGTTGTGAGTTTCCATATCTCTGATTTGAGATTTCTTCTTTTTTAATGTAAGCATTTAGAAGTATAAATTTCCCCCTCAGCACTGCCTTTGCTGCATCCCATAAGTTTTGTATGTTGTGTTTTCATTTGCCTCAAGATATTTTATAATTTCATTTGCATTTTCTACTTTGACCCATTGTTTGCTTAAGAGGGTATTGTTCAAATGTATGACACTTGTACAAAGAGTTAATAACAGTGGTATATGGAAAAAAATTACCTGTTGTAAGCTATGGACTCTAGTTAACAGTAATACCTTAATATTCTTTCTTCAGCAGTAACAGGTGTACCACACCAATACTAGAGGTCAATAATAGGGGGCAATAAGGGATATGGGGTGCTTTCGGTTTTCTTTTTGTGTGTCTATTTGTTATTTTTCTCTTTGGAGCTATGAAAATGGTCTAAAATTGGGTGTGATGATGACTGCACAACTTAGTGATGATACTATGAGACATTGATTGTATGTATACTTTGGATGGAATACATGGTATGTGAATATACCTCAATGGGATCTGCAGATTAAAAAAAGAGTGGATTGTTTAATTTCCACACATTTGTGGATTTTCCAGTTCTCTATCTGTTACTGATTTCTGGCTTCATTCTGTTGTGGTCAAAGAAGAAACATTGTATGATTTCAGTAGTTTTGAATTTATTGAGACTAGTTTTGAGACCCAACATATGGTGTATGCTGGAGGATGCTCCGTAAGCACTAGAGAAGAATGTGTTTTCTGCTGCCATTGAGTGAATTGTTCTATATGTGTCTGTTAGGTCTAGTTGGTTTAAAGTATCATTCAAGTTCTATTTCCTTGTTGATCGTCTGTCTAAATGTTCTATCCGTTGCTTAAAGTGATGCATTGAAGTCTCCTACTATTAATGTAGAACCATATATTTCACCCTTCAAATCTGTCAATATTTGCTTTGTATATTTTGTGGCTCTGCTATTAAGGGCATCTATGTTTATCAGTGTTATAATTGCTGATCTGGGAATGTCTTAATTTCTTCCTCACTTTTGAAAGACAGTCTTTCCAGATATAAAATTCTTCGTTGGTGTGCCAATTTGGATGTATTATGTCCCCCAAAACACCATGTTCTTTGATGCAATCTTGTAGGGGCATATGTATTTAGTCTTGATTGGGTTGGAACCCTTTGATTATTTCCATGGAGATGTGACTAGTAACACCTTTGATTAGTGTGTGACCTGTTGATGAGATTGTTTCCATGGAGATGTGGCCCTGCCCATTCAGCTTGGGTCTTGATTTAATTACTGGAGCCCTATAAAAGCTCAGAAACAGAAGGACTTCAGAGAAGCTGCAGCTTAGAGAAACATTTTGAAGACAGTCATTGAAAGCTGACGCTGACATTTTGGAGAACAGCATTTTGGAACGCAACCTTGGAGCAACCAGATGCCAGCCACATGTCTTCCCAGCTAACAGAGGTTTTCTGGATGCCAATGGCCTTTCTCCAGTGAGGGTACCCTATTGTTGATGCCTTACCTTGGACACTTTATGGCCTTAAGACTATAACTTTGTAACCAAATAAACCCTCTTTATAAAAGCCAATCCATTGCTGATGTTTTTGCAAAAGAGCAGCATTAGCAAACTGGAACAGTTGGCAATTGTTTTCTTTCAGTATTTTAAATATTTCATCCCATTGCCTTCTTGCCTCCATGGTTTCTGATGAGTAATCTATACCTAATCTTTTTGGGACTCCCTTGTAGATAACATGCTACTTTTCCCTTGCAGGTTTCAGAACTCTCTCTTTATCCTTGGCTTTAGGCAGTCTGACTGCTATGTCTCTGAGCATTGTCCTCTTTAAGTTCATCCTGTTTGGAGTTCACTGGGCTGCTTGAATGTGCATATTCATGTCTTTGGTTAAATTTGGAAAGTTTTCTGCTATTTCTTTGAATATTCCTTCTTCTTTCTGTGTTTCCTCTCCTTCTGGGACTCCCATATGCATACATTGGTATGCTTGGTGTTTTCCCACAGGTCTCTTAGGCTCTGTTCACTTTTTAAAATTCTTTTCTCTTTCTGCTCTTCAGCTTGAATCATTCAATTGTCTTGTCTTTGAGTTCATTGATTCTTTCTTCTGCTTGCTCCAAGCTCCTGTTAAAAGCCTCTGGGGGAAAAAAAGCCTCTGTGGGATTTTTTATTTCAGTTGCTGTGATCTTCAACTCCAGTATTTCTGTCTGGTTCCTTTATAAAATTTATTTCTTTTTATTGCAATTTTCATGTTGTTCATTCATTGTTTTCCTGATATCGTTTAGTTCTTTCTCTGTATTTTTCTTTATCTCCTTGAACATATTGAGGATCATTTTTTAAAATCTTTGTCTGGTATGCGTTCTCCAAAATGTCAGTGTCAGCTATCAACGACCATCTTCAAAATGTTTCTCTTCAATGATTGTTTCTGCTTTTTTATCTTGTCCTTTTGATTGAACCATCATTTTCTCTTTATCTTGTAATCTTTTGTTACATACTGTGCATTTTAGTATTTGAAAGTATTAACTTAGGGAATTAGGATCTGAGTTGTCTGTTCCTTAAGTTTGTATCTAGCTAATGATATGCCAGAGATTTCCTTGAGTGCTGGGAGCTAACAAATACAAACAAACCAATGCAAAAAACTCCATTCACAGTCTTTGCAAATCAAGAGTATCAGTTCTAGGTGAATGTGAAGTGCAGGATCCTCTCCATCTTTACTGAGCCTGTGCCTTGTCCTGGGCTTATGCTTGCTTGTGGCCTTAGAAATTCTCCCATTTACAGTAATTGGAATGCCCTCTCTACTTGTTCTGGTTTGATAATGCTGCTGTTATGCAAAATACCAGAAATGGAGTGGCTGTTATAAAGGGAATTTATTTGGTTACGAACTTACAGTTCTGAGGCCATAACAGTATCCAAACTGAGGCATCAACAAGAGGATATCTTTACTGAAGGAAGGCTGATGGCATCCAGAACATCTCTGTCAGCTGGGAAGGCACATGGGTGGCATCTGCTGTTCCTTTGCTCCTAGGTTGTGTTTCATAATGACTTTCTCCTAAATATCTCTGGGTCTCTCTTAGCTTCTCCAGGGCAAATTCTGGGTTTCATCTCTTAGCTTAGCATCTCCAAATGTCCTTCTGTCCACATTTCCAACCATCTCTAAGTGTCAGCAAGCATCTGGGTCTTTGTTGACTCTTAGCTTCTCTCTTAAAGATTCCAGTGAACTAATCGAGACCCACCCTGAATGGGCAGGGCCACACTTCCATGGAAATAATCCAATCAAGAGTACTTCCATGGAAATAATCCAATCAAGAGTGTCACCCAAAGTTGGGTGAGTAGCATCTGTATCGAAACACTCAATCAAAAGTTTCCACCCAATTCAAAAGACTAATAAATCATCCCCCCCCAAGATTGCATTAAAGAACATGGCTTTTGGGGGGACATAATACCCAAACCGCCACACTACTCCTTATGAAATAGGCTTTCTCCCCATCCAGGGTGCTCTATTGTATGACATAAGTCTGGTAATCTTTTGCCACAGGAGGCTTTAACTTATTGTTTCTTACACTGCTTTAGGTGTCCACAAGGTGCTTCTGCCCTCAGGGCAAGTTCTGACAGGCTGAACTCAGGATGAATTTCCTTGTTTGGTCTTTCAGGCTGCCACCTGATAGACTGGCACTGACATACAGTGACCCCAGTATGCACATAGGGATTACTCTGCACCCTCTGGAACAGAGCTGGGGACTTATAATGGGAGTGTGGGCTGGCTCCACACCATGGATGGGGTGGGGGAATGGCCAACAAGGATGCCATATAGCATTTCCCACCATTTTTTTTACATTTTAAAATGCAATTTTATTGAGATATTCACCTTACATACAGTCCTTCAAAGTGTACAATCAGCTGTTCACAGTATCATCATGTATTTGTGCATTCATCACCACAACCAATCTTTGAACATTTTCACTACACCATAAGATAAAATAAAAATTAAAATAAAAAAGAACATCCAAAACATTCCATTCCCCTCCTACCCCCATTGTTGATTTACTTTTTTTAATTAAATTCAGTTTTATTGAGATATATTCACATACCATACACTCATCTATAGTGTACAATCAACTTCAACAGTACCATCATATAGTTACGCCTTCATCACCCCAATATATTTTTTACCGCTTTCCTTACACCAGAAAGAATCAGAATAAGAATAAGAAATAAAAGTAAAAAAAGAACACTCAAATCATTCCCCCCATCCCACCCTATTTTTCATTCAGTCTTTGTCCCCATTCTTCTACTCATCCATCCATACACTGGATAAAGGGAGTGCAATCCACAAGGTTTTCACTATCACACTGTCACCCCTTGTAAGCTACACTGTTTTACAATCATCTTCAAGAGTCAAGGCTACTGGACTTGAGTTTGATAATTTCAAGTATTCACTTCTAGCTATTCCAGTACAGTGCAGTCTAAAAAGTGTCATCTATATAGTGCATAAGAATGTCCACCAGAGTGACCTCTTGACACCATTTGGAATCTCTCAGCCACTGAAGCTTTATTTCGTTTCATTTCACATCCCCCTTTTGGTCAAGAAGATGTTCTCAATCCCACGATGCTGGGTCTGGATTCATCCCTGGGAGTCATATCCCACTTTGCCAGGGAGATTTACACCCCTTGGAGTCAGGTCCCATGTAGCGGGGAGGGCAGCAAGATCACCCGCCAAGGTCCTATCATTGTTTTTTAATTCAGTTTTATTGAGGTATATTCACATACCATACAGTCATCCATGGTGTACAATCAACTATTCACACTACCATACTATAGTTGTGCATTCATCACCCCAGTCTATTTTTGAACATTTTCCTTACACCAGAAAAAATCAGAATAATAATAACAAATAAAAATAAAAATAAAAAAAGAACACCAGAATCACCCTCCCCATCTAACCTCCCCATCCAACCCTATTTTTTGTTTAGGTTTTATCCCCATTTTTCTACTCATTCATCCATACACTGGATAAAGGGAGTGCAATCCACAGGGTTTTCACAATCACTCTGTCACTCTTGTAAGCTACATTGTTATACAATCATCTTCAAGAGTCAAGGCTACTGGGTTGGAGTCTGATAGTTTCAGGTATTTACTTCTAGCTATTTCAATATATTAAAACCTAAAAAGTGTTATCTATATAGTGCGTAAGAATGCCCACCAGAGTGACCTCTCGACTCCATTTGGAATCTCTCAGCCACTGAAGCTTTATTTCATTTCATTTCACATCCCCATTTCAGTCAAGAAGATGTTCTCAATCCCACAAAGCTGAGTTGAGATTCATCCTTGGGAGCCATATCCTGCATTGCCAGGGAGATTTACATCCCTGGGAGTCGGGTCCCACGTAGTGGGGAAGGCAGCGAGGTCACCTGCTGAGGTCCCACCATTTTTAAAGCTGCATTTTTTTTTATTCAACACTTGCCCAAATACTGAAATCACTTAACTGTTTTCTGGAGTTTTGAAGAAAATGACTCTGCCAGTTTTTGCTATCTGTGTAAAGATTCTGGGGGGGGGAGGGGAATGGCACCCTGGAGTGTCTTATGCTGCCATCTTCATCCACAATCCAAATAAAGTTTTAATTTGGGTGATATCTATTATATGCAGTCCACTACTTTGTGGAGTTACTTTATTAAAAACCATTGTGCTTTAAAGAGAAGAGATTAAATCTTTGATTCTTTTTGCTACGATGTGAATGGACTTTACCACTGGGAGATGAATTATAGTAGATTTCCTTGGGACTAATTATAAGCTGTTAGAATACCAACTGCTATCTAGAAACATTATAGTTCAATAAGTTAAGTGATTGCTTAATGGGGATCCATCTAAGAGAGAACATATAAAACTGCTGCTGGTTATGCCACTCACTGAGAAGTATAGACATAAAGATCTTAGCCTTTCCACTCAGGTCCAGGCTACTCTGTTTCGCTAATGTCTAACACATCATTTTTTTCTTCATTTTTTTCCTTTGTTGGAGAAGTTGTGGGTTTACAGACAATCATGCATAAAATACAGGATTCCCATATACCACCCTACCACCAACACCTTGCATTGATATGGAACATTTATTGCAATTGATTTTTTTATTGAAATTGTTCATATACCATAGAATTATCCAAAGATCCAAAGTGCTCAATCAGTTGCCCACGGTATCAACATACAGCTGTGCATCTGTCACCACAATTTTTTTTTGAATTTTTGGAACGTTTCATTACTCCAGAAAAGAAAGAAAGACAAAAAAAGGAAACTCAAATCCTCCCATACCCCTAACCACTACCCTCCATTATTGACTCATATTATTGGTATGGTAATTTGTTACTGCTGATGAAATAACATTAAAATGCTACTAGGGGAGGCGGGGCAAGATGGCAGACTGGTGAGCTGTATGTTTTAGTTACTCCTCCAGGAAAGTAGGTAAAAAGCCAGGAACTGCGTGGACTGGACACCACAGAGCAATCTGTCTTTGGGCATACTTCGTACAACACTCATGAAAACGTGGAACTGCTGAGATCAGCGAAATCTGTAAGGTTTTGCGGCCAGGGGACCTGCGCCCCTCCCTGCCAGGCTCAGTCCCGGGGGAGGAGGGGCTGTCAGCTCCAGGAAGGAGAAGGGAGAATTGCAGTGGCTGCTCTTATCGGAAACTCATTCTACTGATTCAAACTCCAACCATAGATAGACTGAGGCCAGACACCAGAGACTCTGAGAGCAGCCAGCCCAGCAGAGAGGAGACGGGCATAGAAGGAAAACAACACGAGAAGCTCCAAAGTAAAAGCAGAGGATTTTTGGAGTTCTGGTGAACACAGAAAGGGGAAGGGCGGAGATCAGGCCTTGAGGCGCATATGCAAATCCCGAAGCAAGGCTGATCTCTCTGCCCTGTGCACCTTTCCTTAATGGCCCTGGTTGCTTTGTCTATTAGCATTTCAATAACCCATTAGATCTCTGAGGAGGGCCGGTTTTTTTTTTTTTTTTTTTTAAATCCTTTTTGCTTTTTCTAAAACAATTACTCTAAGAAGCTCAATACAGAAAGCTTCAAAGAATTGAAATTTGGGCACGTCAAGTCAAGAGCAGAACTAAGAGAGCTCTGAGACAAAAGGCAATAATCCAGTGGCTGAGAAAATTCACTAAACAACACAACTTCCCAAGAAAAGGGGGGTGTCCGCTCACAGCCACCATCCTGGTGGACAGGAAACACTCCTGCCCATCGCCAGCCCCATAGCCCAGAGCTGCCCCAGACAACCCAGTGTGACGGAAGTGCTTCAAATAACAGGCACACACCGCAAAACTGGGCGTGGACGTTAGCCTTCCCTGCAACCTCAGCTGAATGTCCCAGAGCTGGGAAGGGGGAGCAGTGTGAATTAACAGAGCCCCATTCAGCCATCATTTGAGCAGACTGGGAGCCTCCCAACACAGCCCAGCAGCCCAGAACTGCCCTGGGGGGACGGCACTCACCTGTGACATAGCACAGTCATCCCTCAACAGAGGACCCGGGGTGCACAGCCTGGAAGAGGGGCCCACTTGCAAGTCTCAGGAGCCATACGCCAATACCAAAGACTTGTGGGTCAGTGGCAGAGACAAACTGTGGCAGGACTGAACTGAAGGATTAGACTATTGCAGTAGCTTTAAAACTCTAGGATCATCAGGGAGATTTGATTGTTAGGGCCACCCCCCCTCCCCGACTGCCCAGAAACACGCCCCACATACAGGGCAGGCAACACCAACTACACACGCAAGCTTGGGACACCAATTGGGCCCCACAAGACTCACTCCCCCACTCACCAAAAAGGCTAAGCAGGGGAGATCTGGCTTGTGGAGAACAGGTGGCTCGTGGACGCCACCTGCTGGTTAGTTAGAGAAAGTGTACTCCACGAAGCTGTAGATCTGATAAATTAGAGATAAGGACTTCAACTGGTCTACAAACCCTAAAAGAACCCTATCAAGGTCAGCAAATGCCACGAGGCCAAAAACAACAGAAAATTATAAAGCATATGAAAAAACCAGACGATATGGATAACCCAAGCCCAAGCACCCAAATCAAAAGACCAGAAGAGACACACCTAGAGCAGCTACTCAAAGAACTAAAGATGAACAATGAGACCCTAGTACGGGATATGAAGGAAATCAAGAAGACCCTAGAAGAGCATAAAGAAGACATTGCAAGACTAAATAAAAAAATGGATGATCTTATGGAAATTAAAGAAACTGTTGACCAAATTAAAAAGGTTCTGGACACTCATAGTACAAGACTAGAGGAAGTTGAACAACGAATCAGTGACCTGGAAGATGACAGAATGGAAAATGAAAGCATAAAAGAAAGAATGGGGAAAAAAATTGAAAAACTCGAAATGGACCTCAGGGATATGATAGATAATATGAAACGTCCGAATATAAGACTCATTGGTGTCGCAGAAGGGGAAGAAAAGGGTAAAGGTCTAGGAAGAGTATTCAAAGAAATTGTTGGGGAAAACTTCCCAAATCTTCTAAACAACATAAATACACAAATCATAAATGGTCAGCGAACTCCAAATAGAATAAATCCAAAAAAACCCACTCCGAGACATATACTGATCACACTGTCAAACATAGAAGAGAAGGAGCAAGTTCTGAAAACAGCAAGAGA
This sequence comes from Choloepus didactylus, assembly GCF_015220235.1. Classification (NCBI taxonomy): domain Eukaryota; kingdom Metazoa; phylum Chordata; class Mammalia; order Pilosa; family Megalonychidae; genus Choloepus; species Choloepus didactylus. Next base: position 44,439,856 of record NC_051335.1, on the reverse strand, counting down.
AAAGCAATTCACCACATACAAAGGAAACAGCATAAGACTAAGTAGTGACTACTCAGCAGCCACCATGGAGGCGAGAAGGCAGTGGCACGATATATTTAAAATTCTGAGAGAGAGGAATTTCCAGCCAAGAATACTTTATCCAGCAAAGCACTCCTTCAAATTTGAGGGAGAGCTTAAATTTTTCACAGACAAACAAATGCTGAGAGAATTTGCTAACAAGAGACCTGCCCTACTGGAGATACTAAAGGGAGCCCTACAGACAGAGAAACAAAGACAGGACAGAGAGACTTGGAGAAAGGTTCAGTACTAAAGAGATTCGGTATGGGTACAATAAAGGATATTAATAGAGAGAGGGAAAAATATGGCAAACATAATCCAAAGGATAAGATGGCCGATTCAAGAAATGCCTTCACGGTTTTAACGTTGAATGTAAATGGATTAAACTCCCCAATTAAAAGATATAGATTCGCAGAATGGATCAAAAAAATGAACCATCAATATGTTGCATACAAGAGACTCATCTTAGACACAGGGACACAAAGAAACTGAAAGTGAAAGGATGGAAAAAAATATTTCATGCAAGCTACAGCCAAAAGAAAGCAGGTGTAGCAATATTAATCTCAGATAAAATAGACTTCAAATGCAGGGATGTTTTGAGAGACAAAGAAGGCCACTACATACTAATAAAAGGGGCAATTCAGCAAGAAGAAATAACAATCGTAAATGTCTATGCACCCAATCAAGGTGCCACAAAATACATGAGAGAAACATTGGCAAAACTAAAGGAAGCAATTGATGTTTCCACAATAATTGTGGGAGACTTCAACACATCACTCTCTCCTATAGATAGATCAACCAGACAGAAGACCAATAAGGAAATTGAAAACCTAAACAATCTGATAAATGAATTAGATTTAACAGACATCTACAGGACATTACATCCCAAATCACCAGGATACTCATACTTTTCTAGTGCTCACGGAACTTTCTCCAGAATAGATCATATGCTGGGACATAAAACAAGCCTCAATAAATTTAAAAAGATTGAAATTATTCAAAGCACATTCTCTGACCACAATGGAATACAATTAGAAGTCAATAACCATCAGAGACTTAGAAAATTCACAAATACCTGGAGGTTAAACAACACACTCCTAAACAATCAGTGGGTTAAAGAAGAAATAGCAAGAGAAATTGCTAAATATATAGAGACGAATGAAAATGAGAACACAACATACCAAAACCTATAGGATGCAGCAAAAGCAGTGCTAAGGGGGAAATTTATAGCACTAAACGCATATATTAAAAAGGAAGAAAGAGCCAAAATCAAAGAACTAATGGATCAACTGAAGAAGCTAGAAAATGAACAGCAAACCAATCCTAAACCAAGTACAAGAAAAGAAATAACAAGGATTAAAGCAGAAATAAATGACATAGAGAACAAAAAAACAATAGAAAGGATAAATATCACCAAAAGTTGGTTCTTTGAGAAGATCAACAAGATTGACAAGCCCCTAGCTAGACTGACAAAATCAAAAAGAGAGAAGACCCATATAAACAAAATAATGAATGAAAAAGGTGACATAACTGCAGATCCTGAAGAAATTAAAAAAATTATAAGAGGATATTATGAACAACTGTATGGCACAAACTGGATAATGTAGAAGAAATGGACAATTTCCTGGAAACATATGAACAACCTAGACTGACCAGAGAAGAAATAGAAGACCTCAACCAACCCATCACAAGCAAAGAGATCCAATCAGTCATCAAAATCTTCCCACAAATAAATGCCCAGGGCCAGATGGCTTCACAGGGGAATTCTACCAAACTTTCCAGAAAGAACTGACACCAATCTTACTCAAACTCTTTCAAAACATTGAAAAAAATGGAACACTACCTAACTCATTTTATGAAGCTAACATCAATCTAATACCAAAACCAGGCAAAGATGCTACAAAAAAGGAAAACTACCGGCCAATCTCCCTAATGAATATAGATGCAAAAATCCTCAACAAAATACTTGCAAATCGAATCCAAAGACACATTAAAAAAATCATACACCATGACCAAGTGGGGTTCATTCCAGGCATGCAAGGCTGGTTCAACATAAGAAAAACAATCAATGTATTACAACACATTAAAAACTCGAAAGGGAAAAATCAATTGATCATCTCAATAGATGCTGAAAAAGCATTTGACAAAATCCAACATCCGTTTTTGATAAAAACACTTCAAAGGTAGGAATTGAAGGAAACTTCCTCAACATGATAAAGAGCATATATGAAAAACCCACAGCCAGCATAGTACTCAATGGTGAGAGACTGAAAGCCTTCCCTCTAAGATCAGGAACAAGACAAGGATGCCCGCTGTCACCACTGTTATTCAACATTGTGCTGGAAGTGCTAGCCAGGGCAATCCGGCAAGACAAAGAAATAAAAGGCATCCAAATTGGAAAAGAAGAAGTAAAACTGTCATTGTTTGCAGATGATATGATCTTATATCTAGAAAACCCTGAGAAATCAACGATACACCTACTAGAGCTAATAAACAAATTTAGCAAAGTAGCGGGATACAAGATTAATGCACATAAGTCAGTAATGTTTCTATATGCTAGAAATGAACAAACTGAAGAGACACTCAAGAAAAAGATACCATTTTCAATAGCAACTAAAAAAATCAAGTACCTAGGAATAAACTTAACCAAAGATGTAAAAGACCTATACAAAGAAAACTACATAACTCTACTAAAAGAAATAGAAGGGGACCTTAAAAGATGGAAAAATATTCCATGTTCATGGATAGGAAGGCTAAATGTCATTAAGATGTCAATTCTACCCAAACTCATCTACAGATTCAATGCAATCCCAATCAAAATTCCAACAACCTACTTTGCAGACTTGGAAAAGCTAGTTATCAAATTTATTTGGAAAGGGAAGATGCCTCGAATTGCTAAAGACACTCTAAAAAAGAAAAACGAAGTGGGAGGACTTACACTCCCTGACTTTGAAGCTTATTATAAAGCCACAGTTGCCAAAACAGCATGGTACTGGCACAAAGATAGACATATAGATCAATGGAATCGAATTGAGAATTCAGAGATAGACCCTCAGATCTATGGCCGACTGATCTTTGATAAGGCCCCCAAAGTCACCGAACTGAGCCATAATGGTCTTTTCAACAAATGGGGCTGGGAGAGTTGGATATCCATATCCAAAAGAATGAAAGAGGACCCCTACCTCACCCCCTACACAAAAATTAACTCAAAATGGACCAAAGATCTCAATATAAAAGAAAGTACCATAAAACTCCTAGAAGATAATATAGGAAAACATCTTCAAGACCTTGTATTAGGAGGCCACTTCCTAGACTTTACACCCAAAGCACAAGCAACAAAAGAGAAAATAGATAAATGGGAACTCCTCAAGCTTAGAAGTTTCTGCACCTCAAAGGAATTTCTCAAAAAGGTAAAGAGGCAGCCAACTCAATGGGAAAAAATTTTTGGAAACCATGTATCTGACAAAAGACTGATATCTTGCATATACAAAGAAATCCTACAACTCAATGACAATAGTACAGACAGCCCAATTATAAAATGGGCAAAAGATATGAAAAGACAGTTCTCTGAAGAGGAAATACAAATGGCCAAGAAACACATGAAAAAATGTTCAGCTTCACTAGCTATTAGAGAGATGCAAATTAAGACCACAATGAGATACCATCTAACACCGGTTAGAATGGCTGCCATTAAACAAACAGGAAACTACAAATGCTGGAGGGGATGTGGAGAAATTGGAACTCTTATTCATTGTTGGTGGGACTGTATAATGGTTCAGCCACTCTGGAAGTCAGTCTGGCAGTTCCTTAGAAAACTAGATATAGAGCTACCATTCGATCCAGCGATTGCACTCCTCGGTATATACCCGGAAGATCGGAAAGCAGTGACACGAACAGATATCTGCACGCCAATGTTCATAGCAGCATTATTCACAATTGCCAAGAGATGGAAACAACCCAAATGTCCTTCAACAGATGAGTGGATAAATAAAATGTGGTATATACACACGATGGAATACTACGCGGCAGTAAGAAGGAACGATCTGGTGAAACATATGACAACATGGATGAACCTTGAAGACATAATGCTGAGCGAAATAAGCCAGGCACAAAAAGAGAAATATTATATGCTACCACTAATGTGAACTTTGAAAAATGTAAAACAAATGGTTTATAATGTAGAATGTAGGGGAACTAGCAGTAGAGAGCAATTAAGGAAGGGGGAACAATAATCCAAGAAGAACAGATAAGCTATTTAACGTTCTGGGGATGCCCAGAAATGACTATGGTCTGTTAATTTCTGATGGATGTAGTAGGAACAAGTTCACTGAAATGTTGCTATAGTATGTAACTTTCTTGGGGTAAAGTAGGAACATGTTGGAAGTTAAGCAGTTATCTTAGGTTAGTTGTCTTTTTCTTACTCCCTTGCTATAGTCTCTTTGAAATGTTCTTTTATTGTATGTTTGTTTTCTTTTTAACTTTTTTTTTCATACAGGTGATTTGAAAAAAGAAGGGAAAGTTAAAAAAAAAAAAAAAAAGAAAAAAAGACAAACAAGGGGAAAAAAAAAAAAGATGTAGTGCCCCCTTGAGGAGCCTGTGGAGAATGCAGGGGTATTCGCCTACCCCACCTCCATGGTTGCTAACATGACCACAGACATAGGGGACTGGTGGTTTGATGGGTTGAGCCCTCTACCATAAGTTTTACCCTTGGGAAGACGGTTGCTGCAAAGGAGAGGCTAGGCCTCCCTGTATTTGTGCCTAAGAGTCTCCTCCTGAATGCCTCTTTGTTGCTCAGATGTGGCCCTCTCTCTCTGGCTAAGCCAACTTGAAAGGTGAAATCACTGCCCTCCCCCCTACGTGGGATCAGACACCCAGGGAAGTGAATCTCCCTGGCAACGTGGAATATGACTCCCGGGGAGGAATGTAGACCCGGCATCGTGGGATGGAGAACATCTTCTTGACCAAAAGGGGGATGTGAAAGGAAATGAAATAAGCTTCAGTGGCAGAGAGATTCCAAAACGAGCCGAGAGATCACTCTGGTGGGCACTCTTACGCACACTTTAGACAGCCTTTTTTAGGTTCTAAAGAATTGGGGTAGCTGGTGGTGGATACCTGAAACTATTAAACTACAACCCAGAACCCATGAATCTCGAAGACAGTTGTATAAAAATGTAGCTTATGAGGGGTGACAGTGGGATTGGGAATGCCATAAGGACCAAACTCCACTTTGTCTAGTTTATGGATGGATGTGTAGAAAAGTAGGGGAAGGAAACAAACAGACAAAGGTACCCAGTGTTCTTTTTTTACTTCAATTGCTCTTTTTCACTCTAATTATTATTCTTGTTATTTTTGTGTGTGTGCTAATGAAGGTGTCAGGGATTGATTTAGGTGATGAATGTACAACTATGTAATGGTACTGTAAACAATCGAAAGTACAATTTGTTTTGTATGACTGCGTGGTATGTGAATATATCTCAATAAAATGATGATTAAAAAAAATGCTACTAACTTGGGGACTGAGAGCTTGACATGCTGAGCCCTCTGTCTTGGGGCTGGCCACTATGAAGCTTGTTACTGCAAAGGAGACGCTAAACCTGCTTATAATTGTGCCTAAGACTCTCCCCCGAGTGCCTCTTTTTTGCTCAGATGTGGCCCTCTCTCTCTAACCAAGCCACCTCGGCAGGTGATCTCACTGCCCTGCCCCCTACATGAGATCTGATTCCCAGGGGTGTAGATCTGCCTGGCAATGCAGGATATGACTCCTGGGGATGAATCTGGACTCGGCATTGTGGGGATGAGAACACCCTCTTGACCAAAAGGGGGATGTGAAATGAAACAAAATAAAGCTTCAGTGGCTGAGAGATTTCAAATGGAGTTGACAGGTCACTCTGGTGGGCATTCTTATGCACTATATATATAGCACTTCTTAGGTTTTAATGTATTGGAATAGGTAGAAGTAAATATCTAAAACTACCAAACTCCAGCCCAGTAGTCTGGACTCTTGAGGAAGATTGTATAACAATGTAGATTACAAGCGGTGACAGTGTGATTATGAAAACCTTATGGATCACACTCCCTTTATCCAGTGTATGGATTGATGAGTAGAAAAGTGGGGACAAAAACTGAATGAAAAATAGGGTGGAATGTGGGGATTACTTGGCTGTTCTTTTTTATTTTTTAATTTTTCCTATTCTGATTCTGTCTGGTGCAAGGAAAATGTTCAAAAATAGATTGGGGTGAAGAAGTCACATCTATATGATGGTACTGTGAACAGTTGATTGTATACCGTGGATGATTGTATGGTGTGTGAATACATCTCAATATAACTGAATTTTTAAAAAAAAGTAGGAATGAGGAGTCACCAAGAAGAGGTGATTTCCCTTGAATACTTCCAAACATCAAACTTATGCCCATAAGATGGTATTTACCAACCCAGCTTTTCTACCTCCGAGTCTTCTCCTGCTTCTCCCCACTTTGGGTCATCTGTTGTTTCTACCTGTGCATGCTGTAAAAAACAGTGTGGATGTGAGCTTGACTCAAGTGATTTATATTTCTTATATCAGACATTGTGGATAAAGCAAGCTTCTAATATCTTGAGCCTATTTTTTTGTATTATGGTAAGAGGCATAAAATGATTTACCATTTTAACATTTACAATAACAGGCAGTAGGCTTACTTTTAGCCCATGGTCCATAGTCTACACATTATAGAAGCTCAGATATTTGATGGTAAGCCAATTGATTAAAATGGCACCAGACTGACAGAGGGGGGATAAAAAATTTGTATAAACCAGTGGTTCTCACCTGAAGGCAATTTGTCCCTAACCCTTCCCTGGGTGGTTGGGTGGTGACATTTGGCAGTGCCTGCAGACATTTTTGATTGACACAAATGTGGAGAAGCTGTAGTGCTGCTCGTTGGTACAGGACACAAATGCTGCTAAACACCCTACAATTACAGGATAATATCCCACAACAACGAATTATCTAGTACAAAAGGGCAATAGTATGTTATCATACTGTGGACAGTGGATTGTATATCATGGATGATAGTATGGTGTGTGAATGTATTTCAGTAAAACGGAATTTAATTAAAAAAAACAACAACAACAGAAAAAAAAATGTGGGAAAAAAAAGGGCAATAGTGCCTTGTTTGAGAAAACCTGGTGTAGATTACCTAATAGAGTCATCTCAACTTAATCAATTCCATTAACAATTATACATTCTTTACCCTGTGAAATAATGGGGTCACCCTCACCTAGGCATCTGAAATTCCACCAAGGGCAGAACTTCAGTAAAATAAACTCTTAAGGTTCCAGTGGGCTGAGTTCTCTTATAAAACCTCCTGGTTTAAGAGATACCACCCTTCATTATGCACAATAGATAATATAACCAATGGAAGGAAATGGTATAAAGAGTATGCAGTATCTCTAGCATGGGATGGGGAAGCGAAAGGGGTCCCGCATCACTCATCTCACTCTAGCATCTGATGGTGCTGACACAAACCCATTTCTTTTTTACCCGAATGCCTTTTGGTCTTCTGCAGGTATACTTCTAGTGCTTTTGATGCCAACATATACTCTGAAAGAAAAAGAGGGCAGCTGGGCCTGTCACAGCAGTGTTATTGAAATATAAACTGGGAGAACAAAGAGACTTCTAGGTGGCCTGAATTCAGCCTTGGGTCCCAAAGATTAAGCTCCTGCTACCTTAGGGTGATAGTAATGACGTGGTAAGCCACTATTCCAGGGTGGCAGGGTGATTTACTTCTAATCCCCATGGGGAGTGGTGGCATTTGGCCAAGCCAGTGTTGAGATGGTGGCTGGCCCCTCTTGCCCACCACCCTGTCCAGGTACCTAGTGTGGTCTGCCACATAGGTTTAAGGACCCTTGGGGGTCGCCTGCCTGCCCTGACCTCGTCAGAGGTTACAGTCAGAGGAAAGCTCCAATAACAATTCTTCCATTGGCCTAAGTTCTGTGATTGGCCCTTGGGACCCTGAGTGGGGCAGGTCCTTCCCTCCCATTGCTCACTCTTTCTCCCTAGGTGCCATGGCCCCTCTGTGTTACTCAGCCTTAATTTGGGACTCACATTGAAATCTCCTGAGCCACTAAGTGATTCTAAATTAGTTGATCTGTGGTGGGCCTTAGGAGTCTTTGAAATCTCCCCAGGTTTAACTTTGTGAGGAACCAAAACTGTTTCCCACAGTGGCTGCAGCATTTTACTTTCCCATTGATGCAGGATGGTATCTACCAAGGAATCTGAACATGAAGACACTGACTACTTCTCTCTATGTAAGGATCAGATAGCTGAGGAGCCTTGCTGCTCTCATATACCACCTAATGCTTTCTGTTCTAATAGTGAAGAACCAGTTATTTCTTTAAATGTCAAAGCATATTTAACAGAACTTCTACCCAAAAATACTCAAGTAAAATTTCCAAATAATAGAAAGTGGAAAGTTCTTACTATAATAACCAGGACAAATGATTCATATCCTTCAATTCCCATAGTAGAAAATTGTAACTAAAGGAGAAGCTAAGCAGGCCCAAGCAAGAAGGGAGAAAGTCTTGCAGAGCCTGGTAAAAGCAGTGAATACTTTCAGAAAAGCAAAAACCCTTTCTCAACCTTCTTAGATTTAGATAACACATAATCAACTTATCCTCTGTGTAAAAAGAAAACAGGATAGGGCTGTAGTTTTTACTTCAATCATAGATAAGTCATAAGTAAAGTAACAAGGCTGAATACAGTTTTAATCAAATGTATGCTCATCAACATGATGTAATGGCTAAACTAATTATAGAATGAAATAAGAAAACTATACTAATAATTTAGATTTAGTAAAAGTAATCTCTCATCTAATTTTTAGCTTTTAAATAAGTAAAAGTTATGTTAAATCACTCTTACAGAAGTCATAGCTTAATTAGTAGAAATATTTTAAGTAAAGGTAAGTTTGAATCTCTGATAACACTTTAAATACCCTCCTTTGATCTTGACTCACCTGTGGTCCACCACCCGTGATTCCCCACACAACCTGTGGTTCTAACATAAAAATAGGATATGACTTAATTGAATATACTTTAAATCACAGGCTCTGTAAATACTCTGTAATTTAGACTGGAAGTTTCTTGTGATCTCATATTCAGCTCAATCTGGAAGGGGCAGAAGTTCCCAGGCTTGTAAATGAATGAATTTATTTTTAAATTCTAAACTTGTTCCTTTAACCTTATGTGCTTCTTTAGTAAATATGTGTTGAATTAAAAAAAATGCTACTAACTAGTATATAGTTTGCAATAGGTATGTATTTTTCCTATATGCCCCTCTATTATTAACTTCTAATTGTAGTGTCATACATTTGGTCTAGTTCATGAGAGAGATTACTAATATTTGTACAATTAATCATGGACATTGCCCACCACAAGGTTTTATACATTCCCGTCTTTTAACCTCCAACTTTCCTTCTGATGACATATGTGACTTTGAGCTTCCCCTTTCTACCACATTCACGCATCCTTCAGCACTGTTAGTAACTCTCACAATGTGCTACCTTCATCTCTGTCCATTTCCTAACATTTAAGTTCAACCTAGTTGAACATTCTGCTCATAAAAAGCAACCGTTCCCCATTCTTTAGACTCATTCTGTATCCTGACAACTTATATTTCATGTCTATGAGTTTACATATTATTATTAGTTCATATCACTGAGACCCTGCAATATTTGTCGTTATGTGTCTGTCTTATTTCACTCAATATAGTGCCCTCAAGATTTCCTCATCAACCCATTTTTTAAGATGGTTTTGTTCACACACCATACATTCCATCCTAAGTAAACAATCTATGGTTCCCTGTATTCACCACCATCGCCACTATGTATACAAGGACATTTCCATTTCTTACACAAAGGAGGAGGAGAAGTTGAAGGTATAGAGACAAGAGAAAAAGAAAAAAGACAGAGAAACAAAACAAAACAAAACATGACAGCTAGGAAGCAGCAAAAGGAAAGATAGCATTAAACTAAAGTAGAATAAAGAGTCAAACAACATCAACAATGCCAAGAGTCCCATAGCCCTCCCTTATGTCCCCCTCTTAAATGCATTTAGCTTTGGTATATTGCCTTTGTTACATTAAAGGAAGCATAAAACAATGTTTCTGTTAATTATAGTCTCTAGTTTGCATTGATTCTATTTTCCCCCTATTAAAAATAATACCACCCTATTTTTAACACCTTGCAAGGTTGACATTTCTTCTCCCTCATGTAAAAACACTTGTACAGGACTGACGGGCAAGATGGTGGCATAGAGAAGAGTGGAAGCTAAGTAGTCCCCCTGGAACAACTACAAAAGACCAGAAACAACTAGTAAATAATCCAGAATAACTGCAGAGGGACAAACCAGACCATCCACTCATTATACACCAACCTGAATTGGGAGGAATGCCCGAGAACACAGCATAAAATCTTTTCCAGGGCTGTGAAGTGGAGAAGGGTGGAGACAGCATAAGCAGAGAGAGAGAGACCATTGAAATGCTAATGACCTCCACCTGGGGGCTCTGTCTTCTCTAGGAAGAAAGGGGTGGGGCCCTTTCCATTCAGAACCAGACCCCAGAGTCTGGGGGAACACGGCCATACCTCCTCACACCAGTCAAGAATTATAGGCTAACAGGCGTCACTTGCTGGACAGAAAAGTACAGTGACCTGAGGCATCAAAGGGTGGAGCAATTTTCTAAGACACACCCGCAGGGAAAACAGATACTGAATATTTCTTCCCTCTGGGACCTGAGCCTGTTCTGGTCTGAGAAAACCCTGTTTGGATAACCAAGGAAACCATGCCTAGACAACAGAAAATTACAGCCTACACTAAGAAAAACAAAGTTATGGCCCAGTCAAAGGAACAAATGTACACTTCAACTGAGATACAGGAATTTAAACAACTAATGCTAAATCAAATCAAAAAGTTTAGAGAAGATATCGCAAAAGAGATAGAGGCTGTAAAGGAAGCACTGGGCATGTATATGGCAGAAATCAAAAGTTCAAAAAAACAACTAGTAGGATTACGGCTGGAGATGGGGCAAGATGGCAGACTGGTGAGCTGTATGTTTTAGTTACTCCTCCAGGAAAGTAGGTAGAAAGCCAAGAACTACGTGGACTAGACACCACAGAGCAATCTGACTTTGGGCATACTTCATACAACACTCATGAAAACGTGGAACTGCTGAGATCAGCGAAATCTGTTAGTTTTTGCGGCCAGGGGACCCGCGCCCCTCCCTGCCAGGCTCAGTCCCGTGGGAGGAGGGGCTGTCAGCTCCGGGAAGGAGAACGGAGAACTGCAGTGGCAGCCCTTATCGGAAACTCATTCTACTGATTCAAACTCCAACCATAGATAGACTGAGACCAGACACCAGAGAATCTGAGAGCAGCCAGCCCAGCAGAGAGGAGACAGGCATAGAAAAAAAACAACACGAAAAACTCCAAAATAAAAGCGGAGGATTTTTGGAGTTCTGGTGAACATAGAAAGCGGAAGGGCCCTGAGGCGCATATGCAAATCCTGAAGAAAAGCTGATCTCTCTGCCCTGTGGACCTTTCCTTAATGGCCCTGGTTGCTTTGTCTCTTAGCATTTCAAAAACCCATTAGATCTCTGAGGAGGGCCCGTTTTTTTGTTTGTTTGTTTGTTTGTTTGTTTGTTTTAATCCTTTTTTCTATTTCTAAAACAATTACTCTAAGAAGCCCAATACAGAAAGCTTCAAAGACTTGCTATTTGGGCAGGTGAAGTCAAGAGCAGAACTAGGAGAGCTCTGAGACAAAACGCAATAATGCAGTGCCTGAGAAAATTCACTAAACACCACAACTTCCCAAGAAAAGGGGGGTGTCCGCTCACAGCCACCATCCTGGTGGACAGGAAACACTCCTGCCCATCGCCAGCCCCATAGCCCAGAACTGCCCCAGACAACCCAGTGTGACGGAAGTCCTTCAAATAACAGGCACACACCACAAAACTGGGCGTGGACATTAGCCTTCCCTGCAACCTCAGCTGATTGTCCCAGAGTTGGGAAGGTAGAGCAGTGTGAATTAACATAGCCCCATTCAGCCATCATTTCAGCAGACTGGGAGCCTCCCTACACAGCCCAGCAGCCCAGAACTGCCCCGGGGGGACGGCACTCACCTGTGACATAGCACAGTTATCCCTCAACAGAGGACCCGGGGTGCACGGCCTGGAAGAGGGGCCCACTTGCAAGTCTCAGGAGCCATACGCCAACACCAAGGACTTGTGGGTCAGTGGCAGAGACAAACTGTGGCAGGACTGAACTGAAGGATTAGACTATTGCAGCAGCTTTAAAACTCTAGGATCACCAGGGAGATTTGATTGTTAGAGCCACCCCCCCTCCCTGACTGCCCAGAAACACGCCCCATATACAGGGCAGGCAACACCAACTACGCACGCAAGCTTGGTACACCAAATGGACCCCACAAGACTCACTCCCCCACTCACCAAAAAGGCTAAGCAGGGGAGAACTGGCTTGTGGAGAACAGGTGGCTCGTGGACGCCACCTGCTGGTTAGTTAGAGAAAGTGTACTCCACGAAGCTGTAGATCTGATAAATTAGAGATAAGGAATTCAATTGGTCTACAAATCCTAAAAGAACCCTATCAAGTTCAGCAAATGCCACGAGGCCAAAAACAACAGAAAATTATAAAGCATATGAAAAAACCAGACAATATGGATAACCCAAGTCCAAGCACCCAAATCAAAAGACCAGAAGAGACACAGCACCTAGAGCAGCTACTCAAAGAACTAAAGATGAACAATGAGACCATAGTACGGGAGATAAAGGAAATCAAGAAGACCCTAGAAGAGCATAAAGAAGATATTGCAAGACTAAATAAAAAAAATGGATGATCTTATGGAAATTAAAGAAACTGTTGACCAAATTAAAAAGATTCTGGTCACTCATAGTACAAGACTAGAGGAAGTTGAACAACGAATCAGTGACCTCGAAGATGACAGAATGGAAAATGAAAGCATAAAAGAAAGAATGGGGAAAAAATTGAAAACATCGAAATGGACTTCAGGGATATGATAGATAATACGAAACGTCCAAACATAAGACTCATTGGTGTCCCAGAAGGGGAAGAAAAGGGTAAAGGTCTAGGAAGAGTATTCAAAGAAATTGTTGGGGAAAACTTCCCAAATCTTCTAAACTACATAAATACACAAATCATAAATGCTCAGCGAACTCCAAATAGAATAAATCCAAATAAACCCACTCCGAGACATATATTGATCACACTATCAAACACAGAAGAGAAGGAACAAGTTCTGAAAGCAGCAAGAGAAAAGCAATTCACCACATACAAAGGAAACAGCATAAGACTAAGTAGTGACTACTCAGCAGCCACCATAGAGGCAAGAAGGCAGTGGCACGATATATTTAAAATTCTGAGTGAGAAAAATTTCCAGCCAAGAATACTTTATCCAGCAAAGCTCTCCTTCAAATTTGAGGGAGAGCTTAAATTTTTCACAGACAAACAAATGCTGAGAGAATTTGCTAACAAGAGACCTGCCCTACTGGAGATACTCAAGGGAGCCCTACAGACAGAGAAACAAAGAAAGGACAGAGAGACTTGGAGAAAGGTTCAGTACTAAAGAGATTCGGTATGGGTACAATAAAGGATATTAATAGACAGAGGGGAAAAATATGACAAACATAAACCAAAGGATAAGATGGCTGATTCAAGAAATGCCTTCACGGTTATAACGTTGAATGTAAATGGATTAAACTCCCCAATTAAAAGATATAGATTCGCAGAATGGATCAAAAAAAATGAACCATCAATATGTTGCATACAAGAGACTCATCTTAGACACAGGGACACAAAGAAACTGAAAGTGAAAGGATGGAAAAAAATATTTCATGCAAGCTACAGCCAAAAGAAAGCAGGTGTAGCAATATTAATCTCAGATAAAATAGACTTCAAATGCAGGGATGTTTTGAGAGACAAAGAAGGCCACTACGTACTAATAAAAGGGGCAATTCAGCAAGAAGAAGTAACAATCGTAAATGTCTATGCACCCAACCAAGGTGCCACAAAATACATGAGAGAAACACTGGCAAAACTAAAGGAAGCAATTGACGTTTCCACAATAATTGTGGGAGACTTCAACACATCACTCTCTCCTATAGATAGATCAACCAGACAGAAGACCAATAAGGAAATTGAAAACCTAAACAATCTGATAAATGAATTAGATTTAACAGACATCTACAGGACATTACATCCCAAATCACCAGGATACACATACTTTTCTAGTGCTCATGGAACTTTCTCCAGAATAGATCATATGCTGGGACATAAAACAAGCCTCAATAAATTTAAAAAGATTGAAATTATTCAAAGCATATTCTCTGACCACAATGGAATACAATTAGAAGTCAATAACCATAAGAGACTTAGAAAATTCACAAATACCTGGAGGTTAAACAACACACTCCTAAACAATCAGTGGGTTAAAGAAGAAATAGCAAGAGAAATTGCTAAATATATAGAGACGAATGAAAATGAGAACACAACATACCAAAACCTATGGGATGCAGCAAAAGCAGTGCTAAGGGGGAAATTTATAGCACTAAACGCATATATTAAAAAGGAAGAAAGAGCCAAAATCAAAGAACTAATGGATCAACTGAAGAAGCTAGAAAATGAACAGCAAACCAATCCTAAACCAAGTAGAAGAAAAGAAATAACAAGGATTAAAGCAGAAATAAATGACATAGAGAACAAGAAAACAATAGAGAGGATAAATATCACCAAAAGTTGGTTCTTTGAGAAGATCAACAAGATTGACAAGCCCCTAGCTAGACTGACAAAATCAAAAAGAGAGAAGACCCATATAAAGAAAATAATGAATGAAAAAGGTGACATAACTGCAGATCCTGAAGAAATTTAAAAAATTATGAGAGGATACTATGAACAACTGTATGGCAACAAACTGGATGATGTAGAGGAAATGGACAATTTCCTGGAAACATATGAACAACCTAGACTGAGCAGAAAAGAAATAGAAGACCTCAACCAACCCATCACAAGCAAAGAGATCCAATCAGTCATCAAAAATCTTTCCACAAATAAATGCCCAGGGCCAGATGGCTTCACAGGGGAATTCTACCAAACTTTCCAGAAAGAACTGACACCAATCTTACTCAAACTCTTTCAAAACATTGAAGAAAATGGAACACTACCTAACTCATTTTATGAAGCTAACATCAATATAATACCAAAACCAGGCAAAGATGCTATAAAAAAGGAAAACTACCGGCCAATCTCCCTAATGAATATAGATGCAAAAATCCTCAACAAAATACTTGCAAATCAAATCCAAAGACACATTAAAAAAATCATACACCATGACCTGTTGGGGACGATTAAGGTAGCATGTATAAAATCCACCCTCAGCGATGCCGGAGATATGCAACATGACCGCTAGGGCTGATGCAATAGCGGCTTAAGTTGCCCTCAGCCTTCTACGGAAGTGATAGCCGTTCGCGCCTAAGATTTGCGGCTAGAGTGCTAGCTTTACTGCCTCCCTTCTACCCCAGCAACAGTAGCCACCAATCCTGTGCTAGCCTTACATCTGCCATCCGCCCCAGCAACAGCAGCAGCCAGTCCTAGACCGCCACCCGCCTTTGCAGCCACTAATCCTAGGCTGCCACCCGTTCGTACTAGCCACTCCCCCTACCTTCAATAAAGTTTTGCAGCTTGATCAGAAACCTGTCTTGCTGTGGTTCCTCGCGTCTCTTGTCCCATACCATTCCTCCCTCACAGGATTTGGAGCTTCTGTTGAACGTCCCACCGGCCGGGACAAACTGGCGCCCAACGTGGGGCTCGAAGTTCTGTGAGAGACGGAACGCCGCACTCAAGGAGAGAGAGGCCTCTCACACTCACCGCATCCAGGATCGCCGCGGGGAAGCGCTCTCGCGAGACAGATCCGTTCAGCAGTCGATCAGTGCCGGCGAAAGGAAAGAAGAAGAAGGAAAGAAAGCAATGAAAGGTAAGCCCCCGCCCTCATCATGGGACAAGGAATTTCCCAACACGAATTATATGTTAGTCCAGTTAAGCAATCACTGAAGGCACGAGGAACACGAGTTAAGAAAAAAGATCTCACGCGCTTTTTTAATTTCCTGTTACAAACCTGTCCTTGGTTCCCTCGAGAAGGTACTATAGATCACCAGTGCTGGCTAAGAGTTGGAGATTGTTTAAAAGATTATTTTCGAACCTTTGGTCCTGAAAAGGTCCCGGTTACTGCCTTTTCTTATTGGAACCTAATTAATGAAATTCTAAAAGTCCACTCTTCAGCTCCAGACGTTCAAAACCTCTGTAAATTAGGAGAGGAAGCTTTAAGAGAGCACTCTCGCCCTGCTTCAGCGTGCGGCTCAGTAGTCATTAACATGCCTGAATATCCTTTAAACGAAAATTCTAACAGGGATAGGCCAAATACCCCAACCAGTCAAGTCAGTTTGTCGCCCGATCAGCACGAAATCGAACCAAAGGCTAAAATTTCTCCCTCTTTAGAAAATAACTCCCTTCCTCCGTTTCGGCCACCCCCTTACGCACCCGATTTTCTCAAACCATATTCTCATTCTTATCCAGTCACGCCCTTATCTCAGTTTCACACTTTAGAAGAAGCCACAGAAAATCTCCGGCTACACGCCGATAATTTTAGAGAAACTTTTAAACAGGAGCAGCAGCATACCGCCGATCTGCTCGCCGACCTCCGGTCGGCAACTCAAAGCATTGCAGCCCTTTCGCTTCCAGAAAATGCCCGCTCATCGCGCCTCCATTGTACTCGCCGCGCCTATGCTTTTCCGGTTACGCGTAGTCAGACTCGAGATTCTCAAAATGGCGTCGCCGGCTCCCAAAAATAGTGCCGCCGGTTCTCAACATGGTGTTGCCGGCTCCAAAAATGGCGATTCTGGTAGCGATAGCGAGGGGAGTAATAAATTAGATTCCCCCGACTCTAGCGAAGGAGAGCAGGAGGAAGCTAGTTCCACCTCAACAGCTAAATATAAAAATCTTAGTCTAACATATCTAGAGAAATTAAAAAAGGCAGTGAGTGATTATGGCGCTACCGCTCCCTTCATGCTCGCCCTGCTGGAAAGCCTTAGTGAAAAGGAACTTATTCCTAACGATTGGTTCCAGCTAGCCAGAGCTGCCTTGTCTGGCGGTGATTTCCTGTTATGGAAATCCGATTATGAGGAGCATTGTAAAAAATATGCCACCCGTAATGCCCGTAAGACCACTTCTAAAACTTGGACCTTAAATAAATTTTTAGGTCAAAGTCCCTACCATCAAAATGATAAACAGGCTCACTTCCCCCCAGGTCTCTTAGCGCAAATACAAACGGCCGCGCTTAGAGCATGGAAAAAACTTCCGCAAAAGGGCGCCGCCACTGCCTCTCTCGCTAAATTAAGACAGGGACCTGATAAACCATATACCGATTTCCTTAGCCGTCTGCAAAACATGGCTGAGCGCTTATTTGGGGCTAGCGAAAACGAAAGTCATTTTATTAAACACCTGGCCTATGAGAATGCTAACGCTGCCTGCCAAGCAGCAATCCGTCCCTTTCGTAATACCAATCTTAATAATTATATAAAGCTCTGTTCTGGCATCGGGCCCACTCAAACCCTTGGAATAGCTATTGGCGCTGCTCTTCAAAATTTTGCAGCGCAGCACAAAAATTTCGTGGCACAAGCAAAGCCTCCAACATGCTATAACTGTAAACAACCTGGCCATTTCTCAAAAAATTGTCCCGTGCCGCAAATTAATTCCCCCTTACCCACTATCAACAAACCCCTATTGCCGCCCTCTATTTGTCCCCGCTGTAAAAGAGGGTTTCACTGGGCGTCTGAATGCCATTCTCAGACAGACATAAATGGCCAACCCCTTAAGCCTAAGCCTCAGGGAAACTTCCAATGGGGCCGGCCCCAGGCCCCAACCAGAACGAACCCAGGGGCAGTACGGTTTGTTCAGCCATCCCCAGTCGCAGTACCCGCGCTGCCAATCATAGACCACGCTGCTATATCTCAGACTTATGGAGAGCAACAGCAGGGAGTGCAGGAATGGACCTCTGTACCGCCTCCGAGTCAATATTAACCCCAGAAACCAGTCCCCTCCTCATACCAACAGGAGTCTATGGACCTTTACCCCCTAATACTTTTGGTCTCATTCTAGGAAGAGCTAGTGTCACCCTGCGTGGAGTTCAGATCACCCCGTGTGTGCTAAATAATGACTTTAGAGGTGAAATACAAATAATCGCAGCCACCTCAAACAATATTATCTCTATTCCTTCTGGCACTCGAATAGCGCAACTTATCATACTCCCCGTTCAGCATGTTAACTCGAACTTCAAAAAACTCCAGCACCCTACAGAGGCCCCTGGATCTTCCGATATCTTTTGGGCACAGCCAATATCCCATAATCGGCCCATCTTGTGATTAAAATTAAATGGTAAATCATTTGAAGGTATCTTAGACACAGGGGCTGACGCCACAATTATATTTTTAAATCACTGGCCTAAATCCTGGCCTCTTACAGCCGCTGCCACCTACTTACAAGGAATAGGCGAAACCACAAATCCTTTACAGAGTTCACAAACCCTAAAATGGGAGGATGAGGAAGGAAACACTGGTACAGTTATACCATATGTTATCCCCCATCTCCCCATTAATCTCTGGGGTAGAGATATATTAAATCAAATGAAGGTTTTTATGTGCAGCCCTAGTGATACAGTCACTGCTCAAATGCTTAAAATGAATTTTCTCCCTGGCAAAGGCCTGGGCAAAACTAATCAAGGGATAAAACTGCCCATCTCTGTAACACCTAATACGGGTAGAACAGGACTTGGGCTCTCCCAAAATTTATCCTAACAGCCATTGACATCCCTGTACCCCATGCTGAAAAAATTTCCTGGAAATTTACGGAACCAGTGTGGGTTGATCAATGGCCTCTGACTCAGGAAAAGACCCTAGCGGCTATAAAGTTAGTACAGGAACAACTTAATGCCGGACATATTGAACCTACTCAGTCCCCTTGGAACACTCCTATCTTTGTCATAAAAAAGAAATCAGGTAAATGGAGACTGTTGCAAGATTTGCGAGCTGTAAACAAAGCTATGGTACCTATGGGAGCACTGCAACCTGGCCTCCTTTCGCCAGTTGCTATCCCTATTAATTTTCACAAATAGTTATAGATTTAAAAGATTGTTTTTTCTCCATCCCCCTTCACCCAGAAGATAGACAATATTTTGCCTTTAGTGTCCCTCAAATTAATTTTCAAGGCCCTATGCCTCGATTTCAATGGAAGGTTTTACCGCAAGGCATGGCCAACAGTCCAACTTTATGTCAAAAATTTGTTGCTGACACCGTTAACCCTGTCAGACAACTACGGCCACAAATTTACGTTCTCCATTATATGGATGATATTCTATTAGCAGGCCGGGACATATCTAAACTGCATTCTTGCTTTCAGAACCTTCTTAAACATCTAACAGCAAAAGGTCTTCAAATAGCCCCTAATAAGATACAAACTTCAGATCCCTTTTCCTATCTAGGATTCGAACTTTGGCACCAGCAAGTTTTAACACCCCGCATTCAACTGCAAATCTCCCATCTCTTAACATTAAATGACTTCCAAAAACTTTTAGGAGATATTCAATGGCTTCGCCCCTATCTAAAGCTACCCACTGAAACTCTTGTGCCGCCCAATAATATTCTAAAAGGAGACGCAAACCCCTCCTCGCCCAGAAACCTAACTCCAGAAGCAAGGCAGGCACTCACCATCATCAATCAGGCTATCCAAAATCAAATTTGCTATCAAATAAGCTACCACCAGCCTTTAGTCTTTATAGTTCTTGCCACAACCCACACACCTACAGGTGTATTCTGGCAATCCAATTTAAAATCACCAAACGGACGAGGTCACCCATTGCTCTGGGTTCACCTCCCTGCTACTCCAACAAAGGTGCTCTCACCGTATATTTCTCTTATAGCTGCCCTCATAACTAAAGGCCAACAAACTAGTCGCCAGTTGTTTGGAAAAGACCCTGATTCCCTTATCATCCCGTACACCCAAGATCAAATCCATTGGCTTTTCCAAACCGACGACGAATGGGCTATCGCATGCTCTTCGTTTCTGGGTGATATTAATAATCATTACCCCAGTGATCCATTAATCCAATTCGCTAAAATCCATCAATTCACCTTCCCAAAGGTCACCAAAACAAAACCAATAAACCCTGCTGTTTTAGTCTTTACTGACGGTTCGGCAAATGGGACCGCAGCATATGTCATCCAAGGCCAGGCATTTTCCATGCACTCTCCCTATACCTCCGCTCAACTCGTCGAGCTCTATGCAGTCCTGCAGGTCTTTTCCCATCTCCAAGACCGACCTTTTAATTTGTACACTGATAGCGCTTATATAGCTCAGTCTGTACCGCTATTAGAAACAACTCCATTTATCAAACCATCCACCAATGCAGTCCCCTTATTCTCAAAGTTACAAAAACTAATTCTTAAATGACAGCATCCCTTTTTTTATAGGACACCTCCGTGCCCACCAAAACCTGCCAGGCCCTTTAACGGAAGGCAACGCAATGGCAGATGTTGCCACCCAATTAATAAGTCCCAATTTTTCTAATTCTCTAACCTTAGCTTCTCAAGCCCATGCTCAACACCACCTAAACGCAAATACCCTTCACTTAAAATTCAATATTACAAGGTAACAAGCAAGGGAAATTGTTAAAACCTGCAAAAATTGTGTGACCCAACTGCCAGTCCCTCATTTGGGAGTCAATCCAAAAGGACTCATTCCAAATGAAATCTGGCAGATGGACGTCACCCATTTTGCCGGTTTTGGGCAACTTAAATATATCCATGTTTGCGTTGACACATATAGTGGATTTATTCAAGCTAGTTTGCAAACAGGAGAAGCTTCGAAGCATGTTATTTCTCATTTACTACATTGCTTCGCTATTTTAGGCCAACCTAAAGTCATTAAAACAGACAATGGGCCTGGATATACTGGAAAAAATTTTCAAACCTTCTGTCAACAATTACAAATTAAGCATACTACGGGAATACCATATAACGCCCAGGGGCAAGGAATAGTAGAATGAGCACATCGCACCTTAAAAAATGCCCTGTGCATCCCAGAACACAAACGCAACAAGCCACTGTTATGTGGCGTGACCCCTTAACGTCAGAATGGAATGGACCTAACCCCGTGATTATTTGGGGACGAGGCTCTGCTTGTATATACGATCAACAGAGGGAAAGTCCTTGCTGGCTTCCAGAACGGCTGATAAAACATATTAATTCTTCATTGCCGAAACAAACCCCTTAGACACTTCCCTCCCCTCCTCTTAATGATAACCTTTCCAGGGTAGAAGCCTCTCCCTGAGAAAAATATCTTTCTTCTCTCTTCCAGCGCATCAATAACTCCTGCTATAACCCATCCGGAGACAACCAGCCCGCACACAACCGGAAGTGGAAAGAAGTCCTGCTTACAGGTTTATTCCGTCACTAATCACATGAATTACCACTTGAATTACTATTGGCTTTTACTAATTGGTCTTTTGGCCTTGCTGTTTGCAGCCGGATTAGCAACCGTTGCCCCAAAAGATTGGAACCCATTAGAAAGAATCCTGCTTGCTATAACATATTTGTGCGTTGTAGGGTGCATCATTCTGCTAGCTTGCTTTCCTTAACGGAAAAAAAAAACCTATAGCCCCTATTAGTATGGCGTTATTAAGCCTACTGCCATTTAAAGTTGCCACCTTACATTTTCTCTTGCAAAGTATGCTTAGTGAGCCAAGTATCGCTATCTTTGATCCCAATCCCCACCAGCCTTGGAAATGGACCCTAGCACGATGGGAAGATTCCAAAATTGTGCAAACCCACGTTACCGCAGGACGCCCTTCCTTCGTTGTTTACGCCTGTGACCTAATCCTGTTCCCGGAGGGCACACCTTGCCTTAACCAAGCCCAATATTACATGTGCCCATCCTCAAACCCTGGGAAACAGTACTGCAATGCTCCCAACCAATACTACTGTGCATACTGGGGGTGTGAAAGATTAGCCACTACTTGGAAGCCTTACGCCCCTGATCATTACCTAACTTTAAAATGGGCCCCTCTTGGCTGCAAGCCCCGTGACCATTCCATCAATCCTTATTACGATAAATATAATTGTCAAAAACTAAATCTCACCGTACAGCTCCCTACTGATCCTTCTTGGCTAATCGGTCGAACCTGGGGCTTCAGAATCTATTTGGAAGGAGTCGACCCAGGGAGTCTTATCATGATAAAAAAGGAAGCAGTACAGCAAAAACCATCTGCCATTGGGCCAAATGTGGTGCTCACGCCCCCGCCCCCAACTACCCCTCCTCGCAAATCCGCTACCTCTCGCACGCCTAGCAAAAGTCATCCCGCTACTTCTTCTCCTACTAACATCCCAACATTGTCACCCTCAAGCTCTTCCATAGCGCTTAAGCCAATCTATAACTCACTTTGGTCAGTGCTCCAAGCCACCTTTCTCTCTCTAAACTCCTCCCAGCCTAACCTTACTCGCAGTTGTTGGCTATGTTTCTCTGTCAAGCCCCCTTATTATGACGCTGTAGCCCTTAATACCTCATTTAATATTTCTAACGAAGACAATCCTCCCCAATGTCCTTGGAATGCAAACAAAAAAAATCAGTCTCACCATGCAATCCGTTCTTCACTCTGGGCATTGTATTGGTAACATTTCCGCCTCCTTAAAAAAGGTCTGTGGACAGTCGTCCTTTCCATCGCAAGGTAAATTCTATATTCCCCCAATAAGGGCAAAATGGCTGTGCTCTTCCACGGGGCTTACTCCTTGCGTATCAGCAAAAGCCCTCACTGAAACAGGGGAAATGTGCCTCTTAGTAACTGTGCTACCCCACGTCCTCTTCCATAAAGAAGATCTTTATCAATACTGGGACCCACAGCCTCCAGCCATGCTAAGAAAAAAAAGAGAACTTGTTATGGCTGTTACTATTGCTTCTCTTTTAGGTATTGTTGGCATAGGCACCGGAGCCGCCTCTATCATTCTCCAACACCAAGGTTTCTCCCACCTAAGAGCTGCTATAGACGAAGATTTAGCCCGCATTGAAACCTCCATTACCCATCTTGAAAAACCCCTTACGTCCCTATCGGAGGTTGTTCTCCAAAACAGGAGAGGCTTAGATCTGCTTTTCCTTAAGCAAGGAGGGCTTTGTGCTGTGCTAGGTGAAGAATGTTGCTTTTACGCTGACCATTCTGGCATAGTTAAGGATTCCATGACCAAACTTAGGGAAGGAATTGAAAATCACAAACATGAGCAAGAAACCCAAGGGGGTATCTCCTGGGGGCTTAATGGAATCCTCCCTTACCTCCTCCCTATACTAGGCCCCTTAGTAACCATACTCCTTATAATATCCTTTGCACCCTGGGCCATAAAAAGAATAGTACAGCTAGTTAAGGACCAAATTGACTCTGCCCTAAGCAAGCCTATTCAAGTGCATTATCACCGGCTTCACCTCGCTGACCAGGGTTTGGATCCAGATCATCTGACTGCTACCCACCCTTACGGGTAAGAAACCCCCTCCTACGGGAGCAGCATATAACTCGAAAATATGCTTCTAGCGTATGCTATGATTGGTACCGCTGGGTGCGAGGCAAAGCACTGCAAAGGAGGGCCAAAGCAACTAAAGGCCATTTTCGAGCTCCTTGAGAAATATGCCTCATTTGCATAGGGGTTTTGCTCTGCCAAAAACTCCCCTCCCCAGAAAAACAGAGCCACAAACAACTTGGGAAATGAGGCCTCTATTTCCCCCAGCAGGTTAATGCCAAAAGAGTGCTCGATCAGCATTCTTCCTCCATCCTTTTGAAAAACAAAGGGAGGAGATGTTGGGGACGATTAAGGTAGCATGTATAAAATCCACCCTCAGCGATGCCGGAGATATGCAACATGGCCACTGGGGCTGATGCAATAATGGCTTAAGTTGCCCTCAGCCTTCCTTACGGAAGTGATAGCCATTCGCGCCTAAGATTTGCGCCTAGAGTGCTAGCTTTACAATCTGCCTTCTACCCCAGCAACAGTAGCTACCAATCCTGTGCTAGCCTTACATCTGCCATCCGCCCTAGCAACAGCAGCCACCAATCCTCGACCGCCACCCGCCCTTGCTAGCCACTCCCCCTCTCTCCTAGAGTATATATGCTCTGCCTCTTCAATAAAGATTTGCAGCTTGATCAGAAACCTGTCTTGCTGTCACTCCTCGTGTCTCTTGTCCCATACCATTCCTCCCTCACAGGACTCGGAGCCTCCGTTGAACGTCCCGTGGGCCGGGACAACTGAACAGTTAACAAACAATGAACTAGGCATATCCATGTGTCTCTAAAGCATTTTGCACTGCCCCAGTTGCTAGTTTTCTGGGCAGCTTCTATATCATCCCCAGCCTCAAACTGCTAAATGAGAAGAAGGTATCAACCACCAAGTCCACCAAAGCCCCTAACTCCTTAGTATGTACCTGAGTAGCTCCGCAGGCAGGACAGAGTTAGGAATATTATAAAGCCTTACCAGTAACAGACTATGTGAAAGTTAAAAATCAAACAGCAGCAAAAACTAAGAACAGCATAGGGGCCAATTCAAAGGATACATAAAAAAAAAGTCCTTCATATTTGTTGGGGCAAGAACATCCAGGTATATTATCTTTTCTCGTGCCCCATAATAACCTTATAAATACTATTATTCTAATTTTCTGATGTGCAAATTAAGGCTCAGAGAAGTCAAATAAATAGCCCAAGGTTACTCTACTGGTTAGTGACAGGCCAGGAAATCAAACCCAGGTCTTCTGACTCTTGTGCCTCTCATATAAATAAATAGCACTTTATTTTTTTTCACAGAAACATTTAAAATGCTTAATCCATCCACTTTAAAAATAGGGAATAAGAAATGTTAAATGTATTCCATATACAAAACGCAAATATATGTCAGTTCCACATGTGACATTTACTTCTTTTTGCACTTGTCACGGTTATGTTTTACAATTGTTTACGTGATTATTTGATTAAGGTCTGTCTCCATCATTACAGCAAAATGGATAATGTCTACATTCATATAACACATAGTAGGTGATCAATATGTATTCGATGAATCAATGAATGATTCTAGCCAGAAGGGAGACAATGGGCATGTAGATGAATTTAGCCTTTGACACAGGAGCAGAAATGCCAGGGGTATTGTATACAGCAACACTCAAGATGGGGAAAAGAATTACGTTTTAGTGACTGAAGACAATGAATTTACTTATACTGGACTTGGTGATTTCAGGTCATGGGCAGCAGGGCTGATGCCCTGCAGTATTAGTTCTCCCAAACAGAATGTAGGGTAATTTCTTTATGTGTGCTCTTCGACAGATTTGCATCAGAATCACCTTGGGAGCTTAAGAAGGTGGATTCCTGGACCCAGACCTGTAATATCCCCAGGGAGTGGCACAAATAAAAATAAAAAATCTGCATTTTTAACAAGCTCCCCAGGTAATTCTTACTTCTAAAGTTTTAGCAGTAGACCAGCACAGGGTCTAACACTTTCTCTGAGGGAAATGTCTGCATTATAAAGTGAGTGGAAGAAGGGAATTCAAAAGAGACAGATAATAGCTAGACAGCACTGTTGTCATGAGTCAAGGAAGGGGAGAGTGTAAGAACAAGTAGATGGCTAAAAGTGACCAAAGTAACAGAGATGTTGAGAATGAGGATGGAGAAGAGTCGTTGAATACGATAAAAAAAAAAAAAAAGATCATGTGCAGCCTTTGAGCATGTTTTATAGTAAAGTTGTGAAGACAGAATCCAACTGGTCCTTCATGACCCAACTAAAAATACTGCCTCCCCAGTGAAGCATTTCCTAGCTCCCTGAGGCATCAATCCTTGTGGTATGTAATTCTATTATAGCAATTAACTTAAAGTACTGAAATTCTGCTAACCTGTTGTTGTTTTCTTTTCTTACTTGTTAGACTGAGGATTCCTTGAGGGCAGGAACTGTGGGTTACTCCTTTTCAAATCTCCAGTGTCTGGCACAATACCTGGCTTGTGGAAGGCCTCTGCAAATGTCTGCTGTATGAGTGACTGGAGAGCAACTGAGGCAGAAAGCAGAGTCTGGTAGAGAAGGTAGATGAATTCTAAACATTTGAAGGCAAACAAGAGCATGACAATTGATACTTCTGGAAGGAAGGTTTAAGTAGGAAATCAGTTTCTCCAGAGCACAAAAAAGATGTATCTTATTAGGTACCTGTTTGCCTGGGAAGCACTATTTATTACACCACTGTTTTCTTGGGGATTACAATTTAAGATTGACATTGCAGGGAAAAATTTAAAGAATGATGAAACAGTATAGAAACAGTATTGGATCAAAACAGTGGAAAACCACCCCCAAGAGAGGAAAAACAGCTACTTAAAGGGTATCTTTAGGTTTTCATTCATTTGCTAGGGCTTTTTCTTCCTTTTTTTTCTTTTTAAGACTGGCTTGCAGTCTGTGAGCCTAGTAGAAATAAACAAAAGCTGCTTCTTAAATAGGGCATACTTCGTGCCAGGCATTACTCTAAATGATTTATGCAACAATCCTGTGAGATGGTTACCATTATAATCTACATTTTGGACGTGAAACAGACCCATTGAGGTAAAGCAAAGTGCTCAAGGTCATAGAACTACGAAGTGGGGGACCTAGGATCAAACCCAAGCAGTCTGGCTCCATACACCAGAGGAGAAAGCATTCGTTAGTGTGGGGTTTACCTGTGTGGATTATAAGGAAAATCACTTATCTTTTCCAGTAAAAATCCTGGCATTTATAGAGGGCTTGTTATATGTATGTTTGTGCGTGCGCGTGTGTATGCCAGAGACTCTAGTTCACGCTTTACTTGCATTTATCTCATTTCTTCCCCACAGTAATCCTATGAGGTACTATTTTTATCCCCATTTTAAAGATGAAAAAAATTTGAGGTACATAGGTTAAAAAGATTCACCCAAAGATTTAAATCCAGGCAGTCTGACTCCACTATGAGCTTCTCAGTCGTTCCTGGCAGTAAAATGAGAACGGAGGTCTTCCTGACCTCAAAGGGATGCCACGAGAGTACAATGAAATAATGGATGCGAAAAGGCCTCGGTGAACAAGTGCAAGTGATAAGGCCTACCTCTTGAACCACTGTTGAAAACCGGGTACCTAGGGCCCCTATCCAATGGCTTCTAGTCCCAACCCTGCTCCTTCTCCACCCAAGCCACGGCGACAGCTTTGAATCTCTTTCTCCTATCTCCTCAGATCCTGCCCCAAACACTTGGCAGAGACACTGAGCCGAGAATGGAAGATACAGGCGCGACCAGGAGGCACGGTCTGCCGCCCCATCTGTACAGGGAGCGGCCTCTGCACATGCACCATGGCCCTGCGGCTTCGCAGCCCCGTTACTGCGGCCAATCAGGGCCCGTGGCGCGCTCCGGACGTAGCAGTGAGTCGTGTGCGTGGGAGGGGGCGACGTAAGGGCGCCTTGCTAGCCCGTCTCCTCGAATGAAAGGAAACCACTTTAGGCGACAGAGCCCAGCTCTCAGGTGCTGTCGGAGAACCGGGACCGACCTCTTTCTCTTTCCCCTCATTGGCGCTTGTCTCCTGCCGTCTGCCTTGGGTCCCGCCGGTGAGTCCCTTCGAAACCCTGAGGATCTCCATTATCTGCCTGGCGAGAGAAGACGAGGATGGTGGTGGCCAGGCCGCCGCCCCTGCCCCTTGTTAAGGGGGACTCCTGGTGGTCTCGCTTTATTGTCAGGGACCCCAGAAGCGCCTCTCGGTGGCTCATTGAAGGCGCTTGGGGAAGAGGCTGCTGAGAAAGTGCTTTGGGTGCTGAGGGAGAGATTAAGCTTAAGCCTAGATATCGGGGGAGGGGGCACAACGTTTCTGAGAAGAAAAAAAAAAAGGAATTTTTAGTATTTGCGGTTGCTTAGGACGTATTTGGGAAGGAGGGAAAGTCCCGGTTTGTGAAGAGTAAGAGGAAGAATTGTTAAGATGGCAAAAAGGGTTAGCCTGACGGAATGAGGAAAAACTCCGGGGTGGGGGAAGTTAGGGGTGAAACTGAGATATGAGGCGAAGCTTTCAACGAAGACTGTTAGAAGGTAAATTGGGGGGGGGGGCAGTTTAAAGAGAAAGTGGGTAGGGTGATATTTTCCTGGATTCCGGAGGAATTGGAGAACGACGATTAAGGGACCCTGATTTTAGGACTGAAAGGAACCTGCTAAAGTGTTTCAGAGGGAGATAGTTTTGCGAGTTTATCCAGCACTTGATTAGTGGACGATGTTGCAGTCTAGTATGTGTTGAGGTAAGGAATAAATAACGGAGAGGGTCCGATACGTTTATGCATCATCCTTTATTGTATGGTCTAACAGCACAGTATTCTTTTGAAATTTCTATTCGTTGCAGTATTTTGTGTAGAAGTTAATTATGCTTCTACTTTGAAGATTTTTTTTTTTTATTTTCATGAGCTTACTACGTCATATTAGGTCTTAGTCATACAGTTCAAATTATTTCTTGACCCTTGGGTTTGAAACAACTGGAAAATTCCTTCAGTTTCCTTTTGAATAACCGCAAAAAGCAGTGCGAAGCATGTAATAATATCGTGCAACCAAATTCAGGTGCCCTTCCGGTACATCTTATTAGTTTATTTCTCTCCACTGTAACTTTTCTGACGGAAATGCTACTTCTTTTGGGGATCACTTTTATATATTTTGATCTATACATTTCAGCTTGCTTGTGTGTGGAATTTCTTAAGTCTTCCGGAACTGCGGGGGGGGGGGTTGTTTAATTGATTGTTTTGTTTTTCTGTGAAAATGATCTTTCAGATAGCAGGCATTGAATGAGCTCTCGGTTCTTGAATGATCTCCCTGTTTCTGATTATTTCTACCTTGGTGCTTCAGAGCATCTTGAAAAATCAGAAACGCATTTATTGCTTCAGCCTAGCTAATCTGGCCCTTATGTATTTTTCAGACATTTGAATTGTGTTTTTTGTTGTTGTTGCTGTTATTCTTTGTTTCTTTATTTCTGCTTTATAACATTATGGATAATGTTATGTTTTCTTTAAGAAAAAGGTTTCATTGTTGGGTGAAAGCATCAAACTGATCTCTGCATGCCCTGGAAGACCTTTTAGACTAAAATTAAAATGCCATTTAGCTGTGGATCATTATGAACCCTTTAATATTGGTCCTTGGAATGCCCTTATTTTACTTAACTAGGGACCACAAATGTGACAGCCTTAGATAAAAATCTGTTTTTATAATAAAGACATTTTTGCTAGGAGTCATTGTTTCCATAATGTTCTCTACCTCATGTTTTACAAGGAGACTGCAAAAAAATTTAGCAAGATATGCACAGATGCATTATTTGAATTTTAGTGGAAAAATCCATTTAGTCATTACACATGGGGGGAGTTTTTAATTGGTTTGGTGTAGTTTTTTTGTGTGTGATTCTGTTCACTTTAGAAATTAAATTTAAACTGATGAGAGAAAAAAATATTTTTGAAGGCAAATTAAACTGTACCGTTTTTCTCTTTTGGATTTTGGGGTCTTTGATATCCAGAAAAGCAGATTCTCAAAATTAGTATGAGGAAATATTTGTTTACAAATTGAAAGAGGCAGAATTCAAAATGGATAGAAATTTTGGGATACCATTTTCAAAATTAATTGTAAGAATGTAAAGTGATTTTCCATTCTGGAAATTTTATTTCTCTTAAGCCATTTTCATAGCCAGTGATGGGATTGTATAGCAATTACACATTAAAGATGTCTGTACAAATTAGATTTATAATGTGCCATGCTTTCAACTGACCAGAATGACTGTTAACGGTGCCGGCGAGTTAAGGTACGAGACAGCCAAATGGAATTTAAAAGAGCCTTTATTAGTCAGCTAGCTGGCGGCTACTGCCTGTCACTCTGCGCAGGGAGTTTAGTAAGCAGCAGCAGCTTGACCGGAGAGTGCTTGAGACTTATATAGGCAGAAATCACATCCTGAAAATGCAAGCAAGCTACTTTGACAAAAGCAGAGTTGGCGGTTAATTAATGGGTGCTTAAGATCTTTAGCAACCTTGAGAAATTTTCTCAAGGCTGGTGCAATGGTTAATTATTGGAATGGTTACACTTGGCTAATGCATACATCCGCAAGTCTCACTCCCTAAAACGGCACAGTTTCACTCCCTTCCTCTCAGGGCTTTAATGTTTACTTTGCAGTCATTACCGGTTGAGGGGGAAGGGGACTCTCTTGTTACAGATTAAGGAGAGGGAGCCCACTTTATTCCCCACTGGTTTTTAGGGAAAATCAAATCATTGTTTCTTTCGAGGAAAGTATTGATATTGATATTGAGACTGCAAAACCATAAGCTTCACGCTTTGAATACGCCGTTGGACAAATTTAACTAAACTGTTTATAACACGGGGGTTCTATGATTAAGGCTAACATGATAAGAACCAGGGGTCTGGCAACTGCTGATATTAAGGTAGTTAATCATGGAGATTGAGAAAATATACTTTCAAACCAATTTGCCTCCTTTTTTTCTTTGCTCTTCTCTATCCTGTATTCTCTTTTGGAGTTGTCTTAAACTTTCTTTAATTGCACTTGAGTGATTAGTATAAAAACAGCATGCTTCCCCCAAGGCTAGACAAAGCCCTCCCCGCTTTAAGAATACAAGGTCGAGTCCCCTCCCATTCTGGAGCACTACTTTTGCTAATGAGCTTAAGGACTCCTCAAATTTAGTAATGCTCTCTTCTAAGGTTTTTAGATTCTGGTCGATTTGAGTACTAAGGCTTTTAAAATTTTGGTCCCCTGTGACAAGTGCTGTGGTTTTTACTGCGGTTGCCCTGGCTGCCCTAAGCCTGAGGAGTACTGGCACTAACACTGGTTCTTTTCACTTGACTCGTTGGAGGCTAGTTAGCCCGAGGTGCTTTCTACTTCCCTTGTTAGAGTAGTACAGAAGTACAGGAATTAGCATAAGGAGAAGTAGATAGGGGGAATTGAGGGGACTGGAAACATGTTTTTTGTTCTTGAAAGTTACTTAAAGTTTTGATACATATAGGCGCAATTTCTATGTATTTTTTTCCAACCACTGGGAATTTTTTCAAAACTGCTGTGGTTTAAAAGTAATAGGGTTATAGCTTTTACTTGCACAATTTTTAGTAGGAGTTTCTGGCCTTTTATTTTTTGTGACCTTTAACAGATGGTTTACATTTTTTTATGGGGCTATAGTTTTACAGCCTTAACTGTAACAAAAATAATTATTTTTTTTTCACATGCTGTTGAGGTACTTTTTAGTGAACAGATATAGTGCTATTTTATGGTTTCTGTTTTAAGTTTAGGTTTTTACAGCCAAAGCTTCACAATTTCGCATGTCTCCCATCTGGGTACTTATTGACCGCTTCCGGTAAGTTTCAGTTTACCCCAAAGAGTTAGTCGTAGGGGTCCCTGTTTTCACGGCGTCAGGTTTTGGGTGGTGGGCACGGATGGTGCAGTGGTTGTTTTTGGAGTTATAGTGCAAGGCCTGTAAGGACTTGAGAAGTTTAGAGTTAGTTAAAAGGGCGAGCTGTTTCTCCCCTATTTTGGGGAGAAGTGGGGGTGGCCTGCTGAACATGGCTTTATAAGGGGTAATGCCTTTTACATAAGGAGTGCATTTAGCTTTGAGCAAGGCAAATGGAAGGAGACTTACCTGGTTTCCGCCAGTCTCTAGTTTAAGTTTGGTGAGGGTTTTTAAGTGTTTTATTTATTTATTTATTTATTTATTTATTTATTTATTTATTTATTTACCTGCCTTGAGCTTTGCGGTTTGTAAATGCAGTGTAACTTTCATTCAATTCCTAATGCTCTTGCCAAATTTTGAGTAATTTGGGCTATGAAAGCCAGATCATTGTCAGACCCCATTGCTATTGGTAGGCTAAACCAAGGGATAATTTTGGCTAATACTTTTTTAGCTACTACCTGAGCTGACTCTGATCGAATTGGGTAGGTTTTAACTTATCCTGAGAAGGTGTCCACCAGCACAAATAAGTACTTGTATTCCTCTGGTCCAGGAGACAGTTTTGTGAGGTTTATTTTTTATTGCTTTTCTGGAAGTTGACCTTTTAGGCGGTGACTGGGGGCAGCAGGGGTGCTTATATGACTTCAGTTGACTTGAGCACAGACGTGACATTTTTTGCTTACTTCTTTTGCTACCTGAAAAAGCTTAGGTATGTAAAAGTCAGTTTTTAGCAGTTTAGCTAATTTTGTCCTTTTCAAGTGTATACTTTGATGTGTTTGGAAAACTAAGTTTCTTCCCAGTGCTTCTGGTAGGAGGATTTTGGAGTAGCCGAATATTAGAGTTTGAATAAGTTGGGGTAGCT
Source organism: Choloepus didactylus (assembly GCF_015220235.1). Taxonomy (NCBI): domain Eukaryota; kingdom Metazoa; phylum Chordata; class Mammalia; order Pilosa; family Megalonychidae; genus Choloepus; species Choloepus didactylus. Next base: position 44,407,377 of record NC_051335.1, on the reverse strand, counting down.
TTTAGTACCCGGGGCGGTAGGAGGGGCAAAGCTTGAAGAGGCCCCACTGGTTTTAGGGCTGCTTCCTTGGCCGTGTGGTTGGCGAAAGCATTTTTTTTTTGCTTCGGGCGTATTTTTTTTTGGAGGTTAGGAGACCACATTCCTGGTAGATGGTTTCATGCACGTAGGCAGTGGCAAACGCATACCGGCTGTCTGTGTAGATAGTTAGGCCAGCCTGCCGCAACTGGATTGAGGCGCTTTGAAAGATAGGCTATGTCTTTGTTGCTCAGATGTGGCCCTCTGTCTCTAGCTAAGCCAACTTGAAAGGTGAAATCACTGCCCTGCCCCCCTACGTGGGATCAGACACCCAGGGGAGTGAATCTCCCTGGCAACGTGGAATATGACTCCCGGGGAGGAATCTAGACCTGGCATCGTGGGATGGAGAACATCTTCTTGACCAAAAGGGGGATGTGAAAGGAAATGAAATAAGCTTCAGTAGCAGAGAGATTCCAAAAGGAGCCGAGAGGTCACTCTAGTGGGCACTCTTACGCACAATTTAGACAACCCTTTTTAGGTTCTAAAGAATTGGGGTAGCTGGTGGTGGATACCTGAAACTATCAAACTACAACCCAGAACCCATGAATCTCAAAGACAATTGTATAAAAATGTAGCTTATGAGGGGTGACAATGGGATTGGGAAAACCATAAGGACCACACTCCCCTTTATCTAGTTTATGGATGGATGAGTAGAAAATAGGGGAAGGAAACAAACAAACAAACAGACAAAGGTACCCAGTGTTCTTTTTTACTTCAATTGCTCTTTTTCACTGTAATTATTATTCTTATTATTTTTGTTTGTGTGCTAATGAAGGTGTCAGGGATTGATTTAGGTGATGAATGTACAACTACGTAATGGTACTGTGAACAATCGAATGTACGATTTGTTTTGTATGACTGCATGGTATGTGAATATATCTCAATAAAATGAAGATTTAAAAAAAAAAAAAAAAAAAGAAAGATAGGCTACGACCCATTTTCATGGCCCCAAGCGCTGTGTTAACACTTCTTTTGCTGCCTTTGTGCCCTGGCTACATGCAGCTGGAAGGGCTTTTTGAGATTTGGGAGTGCTAAGGCTGGGGCTCAAGTGAGTGCCTTTTTTAGAGTCTGAAAGGCTCCCTCCTCTTCACAGAATGCATATTGGTTTTGGCTTAGAGGGGGCCCTCTTCATCCTTCTTTCCTACTGGACAGTCTATTACCTCCTCTCAACTTTTTTTCGAATTTTTGGTTCCTTTTTCGGTTTTTATTCCACACCTGGTTTTCACTTATGGCTGAAAAAGTAGAACCTTTGCCAATTTTTTTATTTAAGTCTTCAGAACACTCTCTATTAGTGAAAACTAGTTGAGCAACCTTCACCAACTCGCTTAGTACCTTTCCCTCAAAGCCTTCTAACTTTTGTAATTTTTTTCTTATATTAGGGGCTGACTGGGCGACAAAAGCAATATTAATTGCTCGCCTGTTTTCTGGCGCCTCCAGATTTATAGGGGTGTATAGTCGGTAAGCCTCCTGGAGGCACTCTAGAAAAATGGCAGGGGACTTAGTGGCCCCCTGAGTTACCTCAGTTACCTTGGACATATTTGTAGGCCTCCACGCTGCTGCTCGGAGAGCCCCCATTAGAGTCTGGCGGTACTGTTCGAGAGCCTCCTTACCTTAATTCATGTTAGGGTCCCACCGGGTTCGGGTGAAAAGAAAAACGGTTTCGAGGCAGTCTGCTTCCGTGGTAGGTAGATCGTCTGGCCCCACGACTAGTTTCCGTCCCAGGGCACGGATTCTCTTCCTCTTCTGACGTGAAAAGGGTTTGCAGAAGTTGTTGATAGTTGTTGTATGTGAGCTGATGGGTAAAGAAAACGGACTCTAACAAAGAGATAAGTTTTGGGGGGTTTTGACCCTTTTGTATTTCTAGCAACTAAACAGTAGGTGCTTAATAAATATAAACTGAAGCAATTAATATAAAGTATATTGTCTGGGCTTTTGCCCAGAATAAATACCAAAAGTTTCAGCTGGAGCAGGTTTGGATGGAGAGACCAGAAACTAAATTCTGGGTCCCTCCTTGAGGAGGGAGTTAGCAGCAGGGACCCCTGCTCAGCCTGGTGAGGTAGAGCAGCCGGGCCCTAGCATTAGGGGCCCGAATGAATAAAGGACTGAGTCTTTGCCCGAGGGGCATGGCGCCTTAGGCCTGGCTTCAGGTGGGCTGTGGTGCCGGGAGTTTGGAGTGGGGGGGGGGCACATGTAAAATACAGTAAGAACACTGGGTTAGAGTCTCATTTAATGAACCTCTGTGATAGTTTTTCACTGGAAGGAGAGTACTTTTTTCACACAAGGTCAAGGGATGAGGATTTGATCCAAATAGAATTTTGTTGGATTACTCATTCCAACATATTTGAATTTGAATGCAGCTTGCTAGGTTCACTATTAGCAACATTGCACAATTACTTTATGTTATTTAAGAACGATAGAAAGGAATGTTCTAGAAATCTCTTAACTTAAATTTTAAAACAAAACTAAATGTTTGCTAAGGGCATGATCCTATTATTAATTCGCAATTCAGCCATCAGCAAAAATTCAGTAAGTGGAGCAATTTCATGGATTTTTAAACATGACATAAAAACATGACTGCATACTTACTATCTGTTGCACATTTCACTTTCTTGATAGAGTTAAAAAATTTCAAGTTGATGGATTTCATAAAGTAGACGGCAACTTAACATTTTACTGTATTTTACATTCACTTTGCTAAACAAAAGCCTTTAAACAGGCCACAAAACACTGCAATAACACATTTACTTCCTAATAAAATAAACCTTTTTAAAAACATTGAAGTAAAATGGTTTCGTTTTTGCATTAAATGACATACCATGAACTTCTGCAATATAAAACTACTTTAAAAATGAGTATTAAAAGCTATTTACAAACTCCGGAGTGGGAACAAGGGGTCCTCCTGAACTTAGGGTAGGTGGGGAACCTGAACTATTTCCGGAAAGGGCCCTGCGCTAGGGGCAGAGGGTCCTATGGAATAAGGTGGGGGCCGTGATAAGGCGGGACTGTTCTGTGGGGGGTTGAGGACTGGTGGCCTTTGGGTGGCCCTTTAGAACAAGCACATCTTGCTTTTTGGAGGTTTAGGTATTGAACAATTTTAGTCCCGGGGAGCCGAGTGGCAGCCTGCACCTCCCTGCCCTCAGGTGGCCTGCCTCGCCCCCTGCCCAGGGAAGTGGCCTCTGGCCCCTAGCAGGGTTCCAGTGAGGACATGCAGCACTCGTACCACCATGGTGCCTCAGACATAGACAGGTGGGCTTCAGCGGGACAGCTGTCACTTGGCAGGTCAGCTCCAGCACAGCTCAGTCACAGGGACGAGCGTGAGGCTTACCGTGCCCCATGGGGAGCCTCTGCTCCCACCCCCACCTCCTGGCTGAATGCAGAGAAGCCACTTGTCTTCACTAATCTCCCCCCCGCCCCAACCTCAGCCTTTCCACGTGGCTGTTTTTGATGCCCAAATACGCTGTTCAGTGGGGCTTTGGCCGACACTCCCCAACAGTGGCTTGCCATTTCTAGAAAGTACAGAAGGATCCTCTGAGGTCAGAGGCTGTAAGACGAAAAGCAAGAGGTGTCACTAAGAAAAGATGAGCCACTTTTTAAGCACCAGGCCAGCAGTTCACACCACCTCCCAGGGGGCTGGCATGTCTCTAGGATCTGGGAACACACTGGCTCCAGGACACCCCTGAATGTACAAGCAGACAGATGTCCTGTGACCCATGACAGAACAGAAATACCAAAAACAAAGGATGCTGGGGACCACTCCCTGGCTCGCATACTTGGGGATCCGTCTCTGCTCTTTCTCCAGTCAGTGTTCAGCTGGTGACTGCTGATTATCAACAAATAATTCACTGGCAGCCTGTTTCACAGGGGAAAGCTTGTGCCCTGGCCAGAGGCAGGTCCTGGCATCTGCTCACCACTTCAGCGCTTGTTTACCAGCGCTCAAACTGTGGGGATAGGCTTTCCCGCCTGGCCCGGCAGCAGGAAGGCAACACCCGAGTCTGTAGCCACGCGCCGCTGCCTGCAAACAAAGGGCCTGGTCACCCCAACCCCAGCCCTCCTGGAGCCCGTGGAAAGCACAATATGCAGAAAAATGATTAAGCCATTTGGGGCGGTCAGTGAGGATGCCGATCCGGGTTGCAATATAGGGAATCTGATTCGGGTGTCCTCCACTCCCGTAAATGACTCTTCGAACCTGAAAGGTAATTAGCAAATTTAGAGTGCCCTCGGAGGGGGGGCCCAATTACAATTTGGAAAGGTTGGCCATTTGAATTTGCAAAGGGCCCTAGAGCTCCTGGGTTGACTGTAGCCCCTGACCCTGCAGCTTGTCGGCGGAAGTCCTGAACATTTTTCAAAAAACACTGCAATGGAGATCAAGCGGAAGCAGACGGAGACTGACCCTATGGGACTGACGGTTGACAAAACAGAAACAGAACAGAACAAAGACACTAACAACAAAACACAAATCAGAGACTAGGTCTGCGCTAAGAGACTAATTCCGAACCTGTACCAGAACCTAAAACCTGAGGCCACCAGCCACCGTCGTGGTGCAAGGCCGGGTCTCGGAGTTATAGCTGCATCCAGCCCCCCTAAAGACTCTAAAGGGGTACCCCACCAGACCAGATTAGAGATCTCTTACCGTTGTGGGCCCACGTCCAGATGGCTCCAGAGGCAGATTTTCGAATCTTGAGGCCCGACCACTTGGTTCTCTGCTGGGGCTGAGGAACGTCTCTCATGCGCATCCCCTGGGGGAAGACCGGTAGTCGGACCTTGTCTCTACCGGTAAGCCTTGGAATATGCCGAGGATTAAAATTTCTCGCTGGGGCCTCCAGATGTTACAGTGCCTGCGAGTTAAGGTACGAGACAGCCAAACAGAATTTAAAGAGCCTTTATTTGTCAGCTAACTGGCGGCTACTGCCTGTCCTCCGTGCAGGGAGTTTAGTAAGCAGCAGCAGCTCGACCGGAGAGTGCTTGAGACTTATATAGGCAGAAATCACATCCTGAAAATGCAAGCAAGCTACTTTGACAAAAGCAGAGTTGGCGGTTAATTAATGGGCGCTTAAGATCTTTAGCAACCTTGAGAAATTTTCTCAAGGCTGGTGCAATGGTTAATTATTGGAATGGTTACGCTTGCCTATTGCATGCATCCAGAAGTCTCACTCCCTAAAACGGCACAGTTTCACTCCCTTCCTCTCAGGGCTTTAATGTTTACTTTGCAGTCATTGCCGGTTGAGAGGGAAGGGGACTCTCTTGTTACAGATTAAGGGGAGGGAGCCCACTTCAATGACCAGGGAGAAATGCTGAATACATTACCGTGGTTTTAGAGTGTGTGCTATTTATTGCCTAGTAGTAAAGAAAACTAATTTAGAACTCAAATAGCAAATTTTGGTGCTATTCATGAATTTGCGTGTTTTGCATGGTTAATTCTAAAGATTTTGGCAGCTATACTCTTGAGAAAGCAGCCAAAGACATACTTGCCTGAGCAATTGCAAACACACTTCCTCTTTTGTTTCTTTTGTTTCTCTATGTCCTTTTTTTCTTTAATCCTAAAAGTATTTGCTGCTTGTTTTCCATCATTTTCATTGTTTGTAGCCAGTGCTATGAATATAGTACTATTGTAAAGTACCATTTGAAAGACTGAGGTATTTTAAATGGTAGGTAACATTAAGAGTTTGTTAAAACCATCAAAACAGAGACTGTCAAGCCTTTGACGTTTCAAGTTAAAAAGAAAAACCTCAATATAAATTGATGAGAAGACATTTCTTTATGGCTTCACTTTTAATTTTGTTTAAGTTTTCAAATTTTTATATTGGAAAATGCTGAATTGTTTGTAATATTACCTTGCTGGCACCCAGCTGCTGCTGTTTTTGTGGATGAACAAGTGCTTTTCAGAAAACTGCATTGTAGTAAGTCAGTTTTTTAAACATAGTATTATGAAAATGTCCAAATATATAGAAAAATTGAAAGTATTTAGTAAATTAAATTTAAGTCAAAAATTGAGATTTTGTTGATTGTGATATTTGTTGTGGTGACTTGGGTCCTGAACTTTGTCAATGGTTGATTTGGGAAAACTGTAAAAATTGAAACACCGATTTTAAGTTTGTTTTGTATTCTGAAGAATCCATGTTGAGATTGATGATCTAAATTCAACACCTTCCATGTTAGAGCATCTCTTTCTTTTTTTTTTTTTTTTTGACTGTACCACCTGTAATTATAATTTGACTAAATTTAAGTCTCCTTCAGAAAATTTTTCCTTCCTTTGCACTGACCACTGTCAGTTTGTAACTTTAATTAATAAGCAACTTTTGCAGTAAATCTCAGCTTCAAATAATATAGTTGTTTCATATAAAATGAGGTCAAAATCTGCATTTTTGAATTGACTATTATAGGTTTAATTTTTTCTTTATCTGAAAAAGGAATAGAAGAGCAAAAACTAATTTATTAAAGATATATACATGAATTTTTTAAAATTGGAAAAAATTTAGGTTTTAAAAATAAGTCTCAAAGTCATGGTTAAGAAAAGTAAATTCATTTCACTTTTGTTGGTTTATCAATATGTGAACTTTAAGAAATTGTGCAGTTCTAGAATTCCATTCTCTCTGGTTATTGTATAATTTTTTTAGTAGTTTTCACTCTGCTCATAGCTATATAATTTTTTGCCTCCTTGAAGGGACACCTAACAATTTGTACTGACTGTATTTGGAGATGATGATTTAATAAACATTGTTCTTTTTTCTTTTTTATTTATCCACCCAGAAATAGTTCTAATGGTTTTTCATTTCTCCTAATTTGGGACCAATTTTATTTTCTCAATATCTCTAAACGCATTTAGTCATCCTTATATATTTTTTCTAATTATGAAGGCATCTTTGGTTATGATATTAATTTGTCTATATGCTAAATAGCCATTTTTAAATGCATGTATTAAAACTTAAGTCAGATATTAAACAGTTTACATGACTCTAAGTATAAATTGATTTTAAAACAAAGTTAACTATTTTATTGCCCTTCTTATTCTCTGTAGCAATTTTCGAGGCTTACAGTGGCATTCTTAAGGCAATTTAAAAATCATGTCAAGCTCAGTTGAACAGAAAAAAGGGCCTACAAGACAGCGCAAATGTGGCTTCTGTAAGTCTAAATAGAGACAAGAAATGTGGGAGTTACTAATATCTGAAAACCAGAAGGTGGCAGCAGCACACCATAAATGTATGGTAAGTATATGGACAGCAACCAAAAGACCTTAAAGTGTTCACTAGAATCTTAATAACAGATGAGTATTCCTGAATACTGAAAAAAACTCAGTTAATTTTTTAAGAGATGGTTTATTGCTAATTCTATGTCATTTTAACTAGAAAATTTCCTTTTAAATTTAGCATCTTCTTCACTGTTTTACTGTAATTTCTTTATGTATGAACCTTAATTTTTTTAAAGTGTAATTTTATAGCTCTTTTCATCTGCTTTGGTATCATCGCACTCTGATAACAAAAGTCTTGATGGATTTTCTATTGAAGATGTCCAAAAGGAGATAAAAAGGGGCACGAAGCTGGTAAGTTGGTATTCCTGCCTCTTGAGAATACAAATTATTTTAGACTCATTAAGGAGGGATTTGCTTATTTTAGAGTGTATTGCATTATTAACTGTGTTTACTTTTGAATTGCAGTTATTTTTCTGAAGGAGTGAAATGCAAGGCTGGGTTTAACTTTGTGACCACTCGAAAATAAGGAATGCATCAATATTCATATTATTCAGAAAAGTTTATTCAGAAATAATTAAAATCTTCTTGGAGACTGTGTTTACTTAAAAAACAAGGAGATGGCTTAGAGCGTATCATGCATTAAAGTCCTCATTCAAGTATATTTTTTCATAATTAAATTCTAATATGTTTTCATCTTCCATCATAAAGTAATAATGTTCATTACCAATGTGATGACAGTACCATTTCAACAGGAAAATGTTAGCACTTGCTGAACAAGATATTTTATTGTGGTCCAGCTATGTCTTTGGATAACTTTCAGTACATTTTACAAGAGTTTTTCTGAAGCTATTCTAAGGTAATATTTCTGTTGTCTTCTCTGCGAGTAACCAGATTGGCAAGATAGTATATTATTCTATTGGAAAAGTACTGTCATCTCAATTAGTATTTATGACACATTATGGTTTCCTTTGAAACAGTTAATTTAAAGGTTTATTTTTGTTTAGCTTTTTTTTTCATTTGAGCTCTTTATTGAAATTAAATCCATAAATGTACCTTCAGTAACTTCAATGTCAAGTGCTTCATTATTTTAAAGATGGATTTGACAGAACTTGTATCTGTGTTCTTAGGTACTGTGTACTCATATTGCCCAAAGAATCTGTGATGGTAGGTTTTAGATGAAATGTTGATGGGAAGAGGGGGGCTGTTGTTTTGATAATCAGGAACAATATATTTTGAAAAGTAGTTCTCTAGTACTAGAAAAAAGCAGTATAAAGAAATGTAACTTCAAGATAGCATTTGAGATTTGTATTAGGATAAAAAATAGTCCCAAACCATTCTATCAGTATTGGTACAAATGGGAGTTCAGAAGTCAGACTGTTTTTGTTGTAGTAAGACCTTAACTGTGAAAATGTTTGTCTACCCCCACCCACAAAGTGTAGCTAACAGTAGAAAGCTTCATTTTTTTTCAAATGTGATTTTTATTGATGGTTTTAGTTTTCTTCATGTTATTGTGGCTTGCTGATTTTTCAGAACCAGAGCAGTATGTTTTTATTTCATAGTCCTTAAAAGCAAATTCAGATACAAAGAAAGAATACTATTTACTTGAGAGGAGTTGTACCTTAAACCTTATTTACCATAGTATTTATTCTTTGGCATTATGAATATTTCTGGCAAATATTTCTACCTCCTGCCTTGTTAACATTTTTGTCACTTGGCAAGGCTGCTTTAGTTGGAATAGGAGCAGTTTGGATCCCTAATGTTAAAATTTTATTAACAAAGGCAGTACCTGGTTTTACATAAAGCAGTAGCATACATGTGGCAGTATTACTAAGTACAGTGGACATTTAATTTATTTAGACCTGTTTGTGAAGAAGGCATCAGAACTTTATACAAGTTTCACTATTATAAACTGTTTAAATTAATTTTTAATGTTATAGTATGGGGAGTTAATTTTTCCCAAGCATATTGTGTTATAAATAATTAAATTTGTTCCTTGATCTAGGGAGTGATATAATTTGAGGGTTTAAGAACACAAGCTATAGGAATGGATTTGGGTTTGAATCCTAGCTCTATCACTTACTAACTAGGTGACCCTGGACAAATTATTTACTTCTTTACACCGTGTTTTCCTCACCTGTAGAAGGGATAGTGACAGTAGTTGCCTCACAGGTTATTGCCAGGACTAAAAGAGATACACATATAGGACTAAGCATGGTGCCTGGCACCTAGTTAGGACTAGATAAATCATAACCACCATTGCAGTTATTGTTGTTTTTCTTTGTAAATAATAATAATAGTAAGATCCTACTGATATCATTGTAGGCTAATGAAAAGCATGCCGGGCTGGGAAGACATGAGGTCTGTTTTTGTTTTTTTTTTAGTGATAACTCTGCCACTGCCACATCATTATGTGACCTTGGACAAGTCATTAATTTTTTTTTTTGTCTTTTCCCCAACAGTAAAATACAGATAATGCTTGATCACTGCTTACTAAACAGTGATGCTACATGACTGAAAAGTGCTGTAAAAGATATAAAGACGTCCTTTAGAAAAGGTGTTTCAGCAGCTGTTTTGAGGCTGTGGGCATCTAGTAGAATAGTGGCAGAAAGGGAGAACTTTTGAGCCTGGGTATATCATTTTGCTCCCTTTCCTTCCCCCCAAAATGTCAGAATTTAAATTATTTATATTGGGGATAGGAGTGTTTGTTGAATGTTCAACTTTGAAATAATTTTAAGTCTCCTTTTTGCTTTTAGTTTTCCTCCTCCCATTATATCATTTTTATGTGAAGTGCTATCAAGTAACCAAAACTCCAGATTTTAGTTTTCCTCTTTACTTTTTTCCTACATAGATTTGTCTAAGCCATGAAAAGGCCGTAAATCAAATAGGGAGAAAAAAGTGAAGAGCTTTAGGAACTGATAAACTAGACATAAACTAGATAATTATCTTCCCTAATTGACTATTTAAGGCATTTTATCTTGTGAGCCTGTTTGCTCTGGCTCCTTTTCATCTGGATTTCTAGATGAAAAGTAGGTCATGAATACCCACTGAAAATAGTCAAAACCAGGAGTACTGGTCCCTCAGTCCTTTCAAGACAGATTCTAGTCTGTACCTGGTGTTAGCTCCAAAGGTGCTCACTTGCCCCAGAGAAAAATATGAAGAGAAGAGGCTAGGGCTTGAGGTGAAAGCATATAGGTGGCCAGATGGGTCAGAGTCTTGTGAGGATAGGAGATCTCAATAGAACAGGAGTACACGTGTGTGATTTCTTTGTTCTTGCTGCCATAGGCAGTTTTCCAAGGTTTTCATGTCAGCCACGAGGATCAGGGAGGAAAGCCGTTCTGCATGAACATGATCATCCCTTTTACTTCATCTTTAAGAACATAGCACCAACGTGGATCGGGAAGAGTTAGCCACAGAACTGAGGCTTTTATAATTTTAATGCCCTGATTCTGCAGTTTAGACAAGTAAATGTTTTTTCCGGAATGATTTCCAGTTCCTATTGAAGCCATCTGGAGATACTGTATCTGTACCATCTATCTGTGCTTATTCCCCAGCCATCTAACCAAGAAATGGGAATTTCTGAGTAAAATTATAAGTTTTCATCATTTTTTTTGAATTTGTTTAAGGAAACACTTGAGAGGAGAACCTTTGAAGAACATACTTTTTCTGGATAAGGCTCGGTGATGAGATCATTAAGAAAATCTGCATCGGATAGTTACTGTTCTAATTGGTATCTGTGTCAGATATATCATAGACTCCAAGAACGGAAGGAGTCAGATGGTCATTTTGTTCAGCGTCCTTACCCCTACTCAAGATTACCTACAAGCAATCCAAGATAAGATTTTGTCTTCCCTCTTCTTAAATCTACCCAAGTATCCTGAAACAGGACCAACATTATAAAATACTCTTCAGAATCCAGAAGTTCATTCTTATATATAGTTCAAGTATCTCTCTTAATTTTAAACCATTTATTCTAGGTCTGACTCCTTCCATTAAAGAGAGTATTTGGCTTTTCTCTTCCTTATTAAAAAAAAAGTCCTTGATATGCTTGATGACTGTCCTCAAGTCACTCCTAAACTTTTCCTTTATCAAACTAAATAATTTTACTCATATGTCTTATTATGAAATCCTTTTTTCCAGCAGTAGAAATAATTAACATTTATTGAACACTTAATATATACTAGGCACTCAGCTAAGTACTTTAAATACATGATTCTATTTAATCACAATAGTAAGGTGGGAAGGTATTCATTCTTACTCTGCAGATGAGGAAACTGAGGCACAGAGACATTACTGTGGTCATAAACCTAGTAAGTGGCAGAGCTGGGATTTGAATCCAAAGCAGGTTGGCTCCAAAACCAGAACTCCTAATCACTAGGTTATACTAGATTGTCTTTTAAGCTATCTAACCAAAAGGAATTTAGGACATAATGAGACTCCCGTTAATATACTCTGTTAGTAGCATTATCTTGTTAGCTTTTAGGACAAAAGCTCTATATACATTCTATGTAAGAATGTTCTGACTCTCTGTTACCCTGAAGATATATTTTGTTGCCTCTGAAAATGAAAAGACTGAGTCTACATAGTCTTCACTTTGTTATTTACTCAGTGCCAGTGGTGTATTTGGTACCCCAGAGAAACAAGGTATCTAACTTTGAAAGTTTTTGATCTGGATATTGGGCAAGCCATGAACCTGCATGTGAGACAGTTCATAGTATAAGCCTTTTCATTCTTCTGTTTGGGAGGAATCTTTACTATTTAAGTAGTTAATTCTGCTTCCTAGAGATGGTAAGGTTAAAAAAAAATGGACAAGTCAGGAAATAGGTTAGCCATACCAAAATGGGTCATTGAGACAGGCATTAATGGATTAAGAGTTTGAGTTAGGTGGAATGATTGGAGGGTCTTGAAACATTAGACTGGAATTTCAGCTCTGAGAGGAGGGGATGAGTAAGGGCAAGGAACATTTTTCCAGGAGACAAGTGGTATACAGTAGTCACTGTAGAGATTGAAATGTAATGATGGCAGCATATTTGCTCTGCATAGATGTCCTGCAGGCATCTTCAACTTGGCCTGTCTTTATCATCTCTTCACCCTGAAACCTGATTCTCTTTCTGAATGCTTTACCTTCAACTTCTCCTTCTTCCACATGAGTCACGTTGATTCTAATTTCTGAGATGTCTTTGCATTCTTTTCTTTCTTAATGCTACCCTATATCCAGTCTTCCTCTTCCAGTCCTTCCTACAGGCTGCTGGTGATTACTTAATCTCTGTTTTACAACACAAAACACTGTCTCCTAATGTAAACTATGGACAATAGTTATTAGTACAATTAAAATAATATTTTCTCATCAATTATAACAAAGGTACCACACTAATGCAAAATGTTAAAATGGAAGGTGGATATAAGGGAACTATTTTCTACACAATCTTTCTGTAAACCTACAACCTCTCTAATAAAATAAATAAATAAAAAGCAGTGTCATTCCCTTGAATAACTTCCTGACTCCAAACCTTTTAGGATTTCCATACTGCAAACAAGGTAATATCCAAAGGCCTCAATCTGCCATACAAAGTTGTATCTTAACCCACCTCTTCCATCCTTGCTTTGTTTTCTCCCCTCTCTCTTTCTCTACTCCAAGATACCCTCCAACTGCAGCGTTACTAGTTTCCTCTAGGTTTCTGGAACACTCTCTGTTTAGTCCCACTGCTGTACCTGTACTGATCTTGTTTATCTCTGCTTGCAGTTCCCTTTTCATCCCAGATGCTTCTCAAAAGTTTTGTCTGTTTTTGAGGTCCAACTCAAACTTCAGGAGTCACGTCTGTTACAGAATTTAACACGATATTCATTGTGTTTGTTATACCCATGCAAGCCTTTCTTTCCAACTATATTGTGAACTCTGGAAGAAGAGAGACTGTTCTCTTTGCCTAGCATAAGATTAAATGAGGGTAATGCATGGAAAGCAGCACGGTGCTTGATGTCTCATTTGTGCTCAGTGATGTTCTAATAAATAAGTGGGCACTCATTATTCACTAGTTGAATTTGAAGGAGAGGAAGGCTTCAACCAAATAATGGTTAGAAGCCTTAATAATGGGCTAGGTGATACAATTAAAGAAAAGATTAAAAAAAAATAAGGGGCTAAGTGTAAGTTGACTAGGGAAGGAATGGTATGGCATACAATTCCTCTGTTTTGGTTAATCAGTGTTTCAGTATTGTTTGCAGTTCTAGCAGTTTGAAGAGGGAGGAGGGAGATCTAGAGGGGAAAATAAGGTATGTTATTTCTTCAGGTTGGTGAGGAGCTGTGTATGCCTCAAAGATGAAGGTTTTCATGTTTCCTAAACCTCCACTCCCTCAGTATGGTGTTATTTTGTCCCTTCAGCATTATATTTTTCAAGGCCTCCTTACAGTATAGTGTCTAAAATTGATCTCTCTGTCCATTTATCAAATACTTACGGGGTGCCTACTTTGTACCAAGCACAGTGCTAGACAATTTGGATACAAACTTGAATAAATATGGTCTATCCTTAGAAGTATTTAAAGAATGCCACAGGAGAGCTGAGAAAGAGGAACATGATTAATTCTACCTGAGAAGTCAGAAGACTTCACAGAAAGTGACATTTGAAATGTGTTCCACCAGGAGAGAGATGCTGTGGAAGCCAAATGGGGAAACGTTTTGAGGAGGATGAAGTGGTCAGAAGTATTAAATAAGTATTAAATATTTGTTCTATTTAAAGTAGAGTGTGTGGCTCATTTAGCTATTCCATAAGGACAATGGAAAGCTTACAGTGTATACTGTAGAATGTAACCACTTTGCTTTTTGCATACAAAGAAGCAGAATATAGCAGGTAACTATCGGTGCTGCTAAATCCTTAGAGCAGTGGTTCTTAACCAACTGTACTAAATCGGAAGTTGGGGAGAGAGGGGAATTCCAGTTAGGTATCATTTGAAAAAGGCTCCCAGGTGACTTTTGATGAACACCCTTGGTTAAGGACCGGACCATTGTCTTAGGTCAGGGGTTGGCAAACTTTTTCTGTAAATGGCAAGACTGTAAATATTTTAGGCTTTGCAAGCCACATGGTCTCTGTTGCAGTCGTAGACAGTGCACAAAGAAAGAAGCATGGCTGTGTTCCAATAAAGCTTTATTTATAGAAGACTGTGGTAGGCTGCCTTAGGACTAGAGGACCCCTGCCTTAGGGTATTTGGAGGGGGAAGACAGGTAAATTTTCCTGAAGATTTGTTCAGTGGCCTCATTGTCATCCAGGTAACTAAATATACAAGCATTGTGAATGTATTCATTTATATGTGAATTTTTTTCCAAAGCTCGGTGCATGCACATAGATTAATTAGAATGTACATAGATATTTTATTTGTCATTTATATTAAAATGAACTTGGAGGATGTGGTTAAGGAGAATGAATGTAAGGCCGAAGACACACTTGAAGTCTAATGATGGCAAAAATCAGGTCTTTTGGCTATTACTGAATTTATTTTTTAAAAATTCACACGTAGTTTTCTCCTTTGCCTTCGGTAAGTACCTTTTTTGTAATTGGGAATACTATAAATTTGTATCACTGTATAAATCCTTCTCATTTATTTGTGCTAAATATGATCAAAACCGATAATATGAAATAATTTATGTCTGGATTGGGGTATATCTTAGTACTTATTTGAATATGGGTGTATATTTGGATTCTTTACAGAATAAATACAGCAAGCAGCATGGCAGTTTAGAGTTCCCTCAGCTGAAAAAACCCATATCTGAGAAGAGCCTCAACCTAAAGATCTAAACCCAGAAAGTGCCTGTCTGAATATTTCAGATAAACAAAGAAACTTCAAAGTTAATATAGGAATTTATGTTCCTCATTAAGAATTCATAAAGTAGCTGAATGGAGTTGGAGTAAGCAATATTTGGAGCCAAGTCAGGAGATTAGGGTGAAGAACTAGGTAGGCCTGGTTCATTTCCCTTCAGTTTCCAAAAAACTTCTGAAATTATTCAGCAACTCAGCTTAGATTTTGTCTGTTACTCTAGTAAATACTTAACAAGCACTTTTCAGCGGCCCTGTTTTATAGGAGCACCTGCAATTTAGGGTCCTAACCTATTTTTCAAGTAACCTGCCACTTTTCAATGATTTGAAAAGCTTTTAGATTTCATTTTTGCTTTCTATTTTCCATTTAGACTTTATGTTTTGTTTTGTTTTTATGAGGCCTCCTTCAAAATGGTGTATTTTAAAAGTATACAGTAGTTGTATGATTACCCAGTAAACCATTCTGAGTTTATATTCCATTCCACTCTCCCATGCAGTGGCATTCTTTTTAAAAGTTTTTAATAAATTGGATAACTGTCAGTCAACCAGATAATTCAGAGACCACTCTGTTCTCTAACTTTGTTGAATACATGAGGAATTATAAATAAAACAGTGAACTTGAGTTAAGGAACCTTTTTGAGGCAGCACTGAAAACTTGCCCCAACTGCACTGTTCTGCTTTCTAGTTTTTATTGGAGATGGTGTTATCTGTTATTAAAAACAAAACAAAACAAAAAACACCAGTGTAAGGTGACCTGTTCTCACTTTATTTTTTGGTACCTATCTCCTGAGATATATCCTTAGGTACCCTGTTCCCTACTCCAGGAATCTAGAACATGGATTCTTTTTGTACCCTCCTTTGCATCCTCTGTACGTTTATAGCAGTTCTTTTGTAATAGGTGTCTTGAGTGTAGTAACTGCTCAGCTCTCAAAATTTGTATCTGTACACTGGTGGTGATCAGTGACTGACGTGCATCGTAGATATACAGCAAGTAAGCTGGACAAAGCTAAGTCATAGAGAGCCCTTCATCTCTGAGTTCCGGATGGCTCTATCTAACCATCAGATTCTATCTAGCCATCAAATTCTAGCTTTTCCCCAAGAGCTTTCTTATTGTGCCTGTCCTAGAAGTTTGCAGTCTCATTTTAGTTGCACCTTGTATGTGTCTCTGGTCTTAGTTGAACATCCCTGAGCTTACCCCATAGCTACTGAGAAAGCAGTATTTTTCCTTTTGTTCCTCAAGCGTGCTTCCTTTCGCAAATTGAATTTTAGTCCTGTCCTACTTCAGCTGACTGAGGAGCAGGTATGTCCCAGCTTCTGACTCCTACCAGACTCTTAAATCATAATCCTTTAAGTTCCTGTGTCTTCTCTCATGCATGACTTAGTTCATCTGTGGGTCAGCTCCCTTGAGACTCCGTTTATGTGGCACAATGTAACCTTAAGATAGTATAGCTTCTAACCATACTATGGAGGTGCCATGCAAATATCTCTGATAGGATGGGGCCTTTTTTTTTTTACCAATCTTCCCAATTTGGAGGTAGTAATTAATTATTAAGCTTTACTAGGCCTCCTCAGCAGCAAACTGCATAGGGAAGTAAAAGTAAAAGAAAAATCATTATCAACAAAATTTTTCACCTCTATTTAAATCAAGAACTTAAAGTCAGGATATAAGCAGGTTAAGCTCAGAATTAACATTTATACTTATATTGGAGGCAGGAAATTAGCCCTTAGAATATTTGACATATGGGTCAGGCCTTTTACTGGAGAAGGGGGTCTACCATTGTTCTTGAAAAACGTGTTCCTGTCGGGTTAACTTTCATTGCCCCTCATTTGTGAGAGCCATGGAGACAGTGCAGGCATAGTGAGAAACGGCAGCTGACAGTCATTCTGCTGAGGGCCTAGTAGGGACTGTGGCAAATTGGAGAGCAAACATTTTGTGTAAAGGGGGATACCATTTACTCCAGTCTGACCAGTTGGTTCCTTGCTGTGTTGGGGGCCCATTTTCCACTTATTCCACTTTTTTTTTCAAGAGAAGATCTCTTTGTTTTGTTTTATTTCCTGTGATATTTTTTTAAACTGCACTAGCACCTATCTGGTTTCCCGTCTTCTTTAATTTTTCTTTTTATCTCTTCCTGATTCTCAACCTTGTTTCCAGCAGGGCTGGTCTAGTCTTTCTCCCCAAATATTCCTTGTTTATTCTTGCCTCTGCTCATTCCTTGCCCCTTCAGCTAGATTGTTTTCCCTAGTTTCACCTTTCCAAATCCTGAATCAAGACTGTTTAAATAGTTTTAGATGCATCTAAAGGTAATTATATTAAATCTGCAGGTATTTAAAAATTGAGAAAAAAATGCCATGGGATATAAAAATCTTCAACAGCAAAATAAGATTACAATCATATTAAGCACTGTTTTGTAAGGTATAGTGATAGTCTTCCAAAAAAATCTGTTTAGAAATAATTGATAGATAAAAACTAAACCATATAAGAAAGTAAAATGATAAGATCCAAAATGAACAGTATATATATTAAGTCCCTTAGGAATTCAGGGAAAAAGGATTGTTACAGGAGTTGGAATATATTATAATATACTCAAAGATATCAGTTATTTTCCCTTTTTTTGCATACATTTCATAGGTATGTAAGCAAATGAAAATGTTGTATTTTAGTTTTATTAGGGATAATTTTTTTTATTCTATTTGTTAGTAAATTTGATAGAAATTTGCTTGTATATGAATGCATAAATTCTAATTGAGCAAAATTCCTATTTCTAACCTTGAAAAAACTTTTCTATTCCAAAACCTTGTTCTTGGTAAATATTCCCCTTTTCTTCCTGAGAGAAACTGACAAAATAAAACTGAAGTGTTTTCTCCACTTAAGAAAATTACCTATCCTAAATTGCAAATGAATTTGCAAAATGAATTTATTTAAATTTAATTAAACCAGTAACTTTGGACAGATTTGAATTTATAACCAGCTAAAAATGTTTTTCATGTATTTTGGACGTTTGGTTTCATTCTCATTCTCACCAAACCGAGAGAGAGAATATGTAAAGCATTTGCTAGAGTATTGACAAGGTGTTTTTGAAAATAACTTTCTGCATATAAAAGTATTTTTGCTTATTTTAGCAAACTTGGAAAATGCAGTAAGTTATGAAGAAGAAAATAAAAATCATTTCTACTCTTACCACCCAGAGATAGCCACTCAGCATTTTGCTGTATTTACTTCCACCTACTTTCTAAAAATATGTTATGAACATAATTGGGATCATAATACACATGCAATTTTGTATCCTTAACTTTGTACATAAACTTAACATTATACATAAACCTTTTCCCACTCCATTAAAATTTGTGTGTGTGTGGAGGGGAGGTAATAGAGGAACTTCACCTTCTGTGCAATTTTTCTGTAAAAGTAAAACTGTTCTAGCAACTCAAAATAATAAAATAGTGGTTATAGAATATTCTTTCATAAGGGTATACCAAAATTTGTTTAAACATTTTTCAATTGTTGTTTTCCATAGGTTATTTTACATTTTGGGCTATTCTAAATAATTCTGCAATGGCCGTAATTGATTAGATTTATAGAAGTTACTAGATCAGAGAATATAAAAGGTCTTTGATAAATACGGCCAATTGCTTTCCAGAGAGTGTATACCAATTTCCAGCAGTATATGGAGGTGCCCATCTCACTGTATGTTTGCCAGTGTTGAGCCCAGTACAGTATTTTTAGTAGTGCCTCCCTTTTCATTTTTGTTTGCTAATTGAATTCAATAATTTCTTTGCAAAATGTACCTAATTAAGCTGCAGTACAAATGCTCCACCTCCTCAAGAATTTATAAGCCATCCAAAAGTATGTAAAAGCTTTCTCTGCTTGATAATTTGGCATAGTATTTTCTTTTTACAGTAATGCTTTGAAGTTTCTATATTTATTTAAGGAAATAGGTGTTTCTTGAATATTGATAATGGGCACTGGCCTCCTGTTCATTTATGCCAGCACCCATGTATTCTGGGAAATACCTATATTGAAAATGTTTCTGCTTCTTACTTGTGGATGAGTATTTTTTTTATGATAGGTTGAATGAGAGTATGAATGTTTGACTTGCTTAGAGAAATGTAAGACATTGTATTGGAATTTATATTAGCCTCATGTTATGGCAGAATTGCTTTGGGGCCAAATAATCCAAAAGTTAGGATGGTGAGTATTCTTTATATTAAAATTAAGAAAGAGTTCAGTTCAGTTCAGGACAAGATATCTAGCAACCAAGAAATGAAAGCATTTTTAAATTTTTGAACAGTTTTGAATTTATTTTGGCATCCATTTATAGCTTAGGAGATAAACAGTACAGATAGCTGTACACTATGATACATTAATTAAAACCACTAATGATCTTTGTTGTATAATTAAAAAATTTTTTTTTCTAAATCCAGAGCATGAGATAGTTAATCATTGAATTACTCAATAAAGTCAGAAGGTAAGGTAAATTAAAACATGTTAAATGAATCCGTTTTTTTCCGTTTGCCTGAATTCCTAATGTGTAAAGGGTAAGTAACGTAGATTAAATTGAAGTAGATGAGCATATTTTTAGAGCTCAGGGTATTAAAATACTACCTAATTCTTTTATCCTCTCTCCTCACCTCACTTTAAATGGTTCTTACCATATTCTCAAAGAGCATGTGAGGTTTTTTCCCCTGGATTCTCATTGATTAAGTGGAAATATGAAGGAGAAATTTTGTTCTGTTATGAGACATTTTCCCCAGTTACTCATAGCTTTTATAGATATCCAGGAAGATCTGGGTTGCAAAAAGAAGGTCTCTTTTATAATGTTATATACAGCTCACATTCCTGATTTGTATTATTTCACATTTTCCCTTGAGCACAACAAAACAATAGACATTAATAATAGTGCATTAATTTTGTCATTGTTTAACATGGGGGAAAATACCTGTAATGTAAACTTTGGACTGTAATTAATAGTACAATTTTAATATTCTTACATCAGTTATAACAAAGGTACCACACTAATGTAAAGTGTCAACAATATGGGAATGTTGCATTTTTTTACACGATTTTTCTGTAAACCCATAACTTCTATAATTGAATAAATTTTAAAAAAACACCCTCTGGTAGAATTTTTTTCGAATTCTTTCCATGAGAGAAAACAAGAAAAATAACATTATTAGTTGTAAAAGTTACCAATGTCCAATTTGTTTTCCTTGCCAGAGATTGATACGCCTCTAACCTGATAATCATGGGCTTAACAAAGTCATATCTAATAATATTATTTTGTTCTTTTTCTATAGATGTGTTCTTTGTGCCATTGTCTTGGAGCAACAATTGGTTGTGATGTGAAAACATGTCACAGGACATACCACTACCACTGTGCATTGCATGACAAAGCTCAAATAAGGGAGAAGACTTCACAAGGAATTTACATGTAATTACCTAACTTCTTTTTAAGGTTTTTTTGTTGTTGTTGTTAACAGTCTCTTTCTTTTGGCATTCATAAAAATGTTCCCGGTTTTCAAAGCATTTCATCATCATCCCGCAGGGGTTTTTCATAAGGAATTTAATGCTTTGAAAAATGGCGTAGGAATCCAACTTGTGAATGGGGTGAAGTGTAATGCCCATTTTCTTAATTTGAAAAATGAGTTGGATTTATTTTGCTTACTTGATAATTTTTAATTTCTTTGTTTTTATAGGGTTTATTGCTGAAAACACAAGAAAACTGCACGTAACTCTGAAGGTAAATGTTATCCAGCCACTTAATCAGTTTCAAGAGGAAATTTGATTAAAATATGAGTCAATTTTATTACAATAATTTTTACCTTAATATGTATCTGGGCGTTAAATATACTTAGAAGAATTGAGAAAAGCATTAAGAGAACGCTAATACACATAGTTGAAAAGATCTGAATTTTTAAGAAAACTTTTGCCCCAAAGTCCTTGTAAAGAATATGTTGAAGATATATTTATCCTTAGGAAGAAATGGTGGTGGTGGTGGTGAATTTCTGTGTTCAAATAAATGTGTTAGTAGACTGGTAAAGATAATAATTGGGATCCTTGCTCTCTTCAGATATTATAGATAATATGAACTGGAGAATGCTAGTACATGTTGTGATCACCAGGCTTCCTGTTAAATTTTATTCACATTGTAGTGCCCTTTTTTTTTTAAATAGACATGTCCATAAGAAGTAACCAATTTTAAAATACAAGCTTTAAAAATTATTTTATAGTCTCCTTCAACTTAAGTTCACACAAAACCTGGTTGTTTATGTATAGTTACCTAAGTTGTTCTTGGTCTTTAAAAGGTATGGGAAAGTTCTCAAATTGAATTCTGATTTGTTTCAAACTTTCAAACAGATGGTTTTAATACTTTTACTAGCAATATAAAAAGGCTTAGATTCAATCTGAGATTGTTGTATCCCTCTATTTAGATTAGTGAGTTTTTGTTAGCTTCTAAGAACATGTCACCTAGAATTAGAATGGTTTGAACACTGTTATCTTAGGAAGTTATTCTTTTTATAAAGACTTGACCTTTGTCAATGTTAGCATATTGTAACTATGGCCTTTTTATGATGCCTTAGATGCTGTCTTTTATAATTCAAAATCGTATTGTTTGCACTTAGTTCTGGACTTCAGATGAGTCCAAATAAAGAACAGACTATTTTTGAGGAGGTAGATGAAGTGCAGCTGATAAACCTTTATAGTGCTTTCCTTCAGCTTTTTCCATAGTTAATTCTAAAATTGAATTGAAAGCTCTTTTGTGAAAAGGCTAGGAGTAGGCTTTTCCCACCTTTCTTTACTTTGGATATTAACAGTGTATTTATTCAATTCTCCTTAAAATTGTAATGACCATATATGTTAAGCCAAGAACTGAGACTTCTGCTCTGATGAATATGAGTATATGAGCATACTGGGGCAGGATATTTGAGATGTAGGGCTATCCTGTATAATTTGAGAAGGATGGCAACACTGATAAATATCCCCCCACCACTATTCCCTGGATTTCTGAAGCTACTGGTACCATCTAGTGGTAGGGAGAAGTAACTGCAGACTATAATAAAATAGTTTTGTTTTGTTTTTTTTTTTTTGCTTTGAGAAGCTTATTAATGAGAGAGGGATCTGAAGTCATACTTTTCAAGGCAACTTTTTTTTGTGTGTAACTGGCAGAATTACTACAATTCATATTTGTGAATCAGTTGATTTGAATTCGGAGTTCAGTGTATACTTTTGTAGCACTTTGGGGCCCCTCATATTATTGGTGTGTATGTAATGTGTTTATACTCATTGTAGAACTTGAAGCATAAATATTACAGGATGTGTATTTATTGAATTTTGGCTTTTATCACATTCATCTAGCTTGAATTGATACTGACTGCTTTGTCAGTAACAGAACTTTCAATTATTTCGTTGTTCTAATGGGAAACATGTTCTTTATGATTGTGGTTTATTATAGGTGTTTATAGGATTGAATTTCAGGAACTATCTATGTTTGAGAATTTCACTGCACTAGTCTCTAGAGCAAATGGGAATCGATACCTGTGGCAGTTTCTTGATCATTTACCATCTGTGCCTCAACACCTACTTTGCTAATACTTAAAATGATAGATACTATATAATTCAACCTATGATGTTCGTTTGGTATACCATGAACTGTGTTTGGAAATATTGAATTTGAGAATAATTACATAATATAGCAATTTAATTTCCCCATCTTAAGGTAAAATATTATTGAATATTAAATACCTAAAACCCGTATCATCAGTTTTGTTTCAGAAAAAAAAGAATAGACAATGAGTTTGCAGAAGTAATTTTCTTTCTTCAATCTATAGTCCAAGATATTTATCCATTTTGAAGCAGTTTTGAACTGTCACCATGTCACTAGATCATTAGAATTTCATTCCCAGGAACTAGATGTACTTATACGTTAACTGTGATGACCTTATATAGGCTGCCTATAAAATGATTTGAAATGTGCAGGGAAGCACTTCTGATGAAAATAATTTCCCTTCAATGGTGACAGCTAACTGTGGCCAGTATCTTTCTGGAGTTATACACAGGTTGATAAATTCATTTCACTCACTTTGTGCCAGACCTGTTAGGTAACTGGGAAATCTAGATAGGTCTGTGCCCTCAAAGAGCTTGAAGTTTAATTTGAGGGATACACATTAAATAAGTAATTGCTCAATTAATTGGTTACTATTGTGATACATAGCATGAATGAGAAATATAGGGTACCATGAGAGCATGTTTGGGAGATTTATGTATTTTGGGGGCTAAAAGGAGGACTTACACAAGGAAGTTTTATTTAAATTAAATCTTAAAAGACTAAAGAGGGTTGGACTAGCATCCTATGCCAAAGGAACAGGACCTTTAGAGACTCTGAGTCAGGAAGGAACTTGATGCAATCATAGAATTGATAGAAAACTATGGAAGTAAAGGATAGAGTGGCACATGATGAAGTTTGGGAAAGAATGCATGGGCCAGATCATACTATTTATTTTGGATATTATGCTAAGAACAAAAGAAGGTGAATGAGGATTTTAAGCCAGGGAGACTGGCCTATGAGGGATCCTGGTGAAGGCTTGGACTAGAGTTGTGGCTATGCAAATTAGCCATAAGTTGATGGATTCAAGAAAGTTTGGGGAGGTACAGTTGATAGGACTTGGGGATGTAGAGGTGAGGGAGAAGGAGATATTGGAAATGATTCCAAAGTTTCTGGCATAAGCGGATGAGTGACTGATGATGTCGTTTACTTAGAGAACATTAGAGCTGGGGTATACTTATGGGAAGAGTTGATGAGTTAAGTTTTAAAAGGTTAACTTTGTTGACATACCTATGAATTTTCCAAGTGGAGGTATCAGATGAGCAGATGGATCATATGGTTCTTGATCTCAGATTAGAGACCTCGGATAGAGATAGAAATTTTCCAGATGTGAGTATAGATAATGGAATCTCTGTGAGTGGAGAAAAAACTCCTAGGGAGAGAGTTCAGAAGAGGACAGGGCCCAGGGCTATCTATGCCTTGAAGAACTGGAGCAATTAATGGCTGAGTGTAGAATTATGAATGAACCTGCAAGGAGAGAGAAGAAGAATGGCCAGAGACGTAGGCTGAAGGTCAGTTTAGTGTTAAGTCCTAGAAGCCAAGGGAAAAGAGTGTTTCAAGAAGGAGCCTGGTATGCTTTTGGAAGGAAGGTTTTTAAAATAAATTTATACTTTAAAAATGGGCAGGGCATTGATTGTATACTTTGGATGAATTGTATGGTGTGTGAATATATATCAATAAAATTGCATTTAAAAATGCACAGGAATAGCCAGAATTAAGTTTTACAACTTATTTTGAGTTTTTCTCCTTTGGACTGCCTGTCTCTAGTCACCTTTTTTTTTTTTTTTTTTTAGCAATGTTTCAAAAATGTCAAACATTAGTAATAGCAAATAGTTCCAGCTTGTTCTGATGTGAGTCTCCATTTTGTAGTAGTACTTTGATAAAACAGCTTGTCATCACTAAACATTTGACTACCTGCAAGGAACTGTGAAGAGGTATGAAAGGTGGTTCTTTTAAAGTCATTTTCATTAAGAAGTTGAGGCCTTTGTATTTATTAGTTTATCTTGGGCAAAATAATGTATGGTGAGATAGAAAAAGGTATCTAGATGCTAGGTGTTAGGTATTCTCAGCAAGAATGTATGAAATGTAGGGGGCAAGATGGCAGACTGGTGAGCTGTATGTTTTAGTTACTCCTCCAGGAAAGTAGGTAAAAAGCCAGGAACTGCGTGGACTGGACACCACAGAGCAATCTGTCTTTGGGCATACTTCATACAACACTCATGAAAACGTGGAACTGCTGAGATCAGCGAAATCTGTAAGTTTTTGCGGCCAGGGGACCCGCGCCCCTCCCTGCCAGGCTCAGTCCCGGGGGAGGAGGGGCTGTCAGCTCCAGGAAGGAGAAGGGAGAATTGCAGTGGCTGCTCTTATCGGAAACTCATTCTACTGATTCAAACTCCAACCATAGATAGACTGAGGCCAGACACCAGAGACTCTGAGAGCAGCCAGCCCAGCAGAGAGGAGACAGGCATAGAAAAAAAACAACACGAAAAACTCCAAAATAAAAGCAGAGGATTTTTGGAGGTCTGGTGAACACAGAAAGGGGAAGGGCGGAGATCAGGCCTTGAGGCGCATATGCAAATCCCGAAGCAAGGCTGATCTCTCTGCCCTGGGCACCTTTCCTTAATGGCCCTGGTTGCTTTGTCTATTAGCATTTCAATAACCCATTAGATCTCTGAGGAGGGCCGTTTTTTTTTTTGTTTTTTTTGTTTTTTTTTTAAATCCTTTTTGCTTTTTCTAAAACAATTACTCTAAGAAGCTCAATACAGAAAGCTTCAAAGAATTGAAATTTGGGCACGTCAAGTCAAGAGCAGAACTAAGAGAGCTCTGAGACAAAAGGCAATAATCCAGTGGCTGAGAAAATTCACTAAACAACACAACTTCCCAAGAAAAGGGGGGTGTCCGCTGACAGCCACCATCCTGGTGGACAGGAAACACTCCTGCCCATCGCCAGCCCCATAGCCCAGAGCTGCCCCAGACAACCCAGTGTGACGGAAGTGCTTCAAATAACAGGCACACACCACAAAACTGGGCGTGGACATTAGCCTTCCCTGCAACCTCAGCTGAATGTCCCAGAGCTGGGAAGGGGGAGCAGTGTGAATTAACAGAGCCCCATTCAGCCATCATTTGAGCAGACTGGGAGCTTCCCAAAACAGCCCAGCAGCCCAGAACTACCCTGGGGGGACGGCACTCACCTGTGACATAGCACAGTCATCCCTCAACAGAGGACCCGGGGTGCACAGCCTGGAAGAGGGGCCCACTTGCAAGTCTCAGGAGCCATACGCCAATACCAAAGACTTGTGGGTCAGTGGCAGAGACAAACTGTGGCAGGACTGAACTGAAGGATTAGACTATTGCAGTAGCTTTAAAACTCTAGGATCATCAGGGAGATTTGATTGTTAGGGCCACCCCCCCTCCCCGACTGCCCAGAAACACGCCCCACATACAGGGCAGGCAACACCAACTACACACGCAAGCTTGGGACACCAATTGGGCCCCACAAGACTCACTCCCCCACTCACCAAAAAGGCTAAGCAGGGGAGATCTGGCTTGTGGAGAACAGGTGGCTCGTGGACGCCACCTGCTGGTTAGTTAGAGAAAGTGTACTCCACGAAGCTGTAGATCTGATAAATTAGAGATAAGGACTTCAACTGGTCTACAAACCCTAAAAGAACCCTATCAAGGTCAGCAAATGCCACGAGGCCAAAAACAACAGAAAATTATAAAGCATATGAAAAAACCAGACGATATGGATAACCCAAGCCCAAGCACCCAAATCAAAAGACCAGAAGAGACACACCTAGAGCAGCTACTCAAAGAACTAAAGATGAACAATGAGACCCTAGTACGGGATATGAAGGAAATCAAGAAGACCCTAGAAGAGCATAAAGAAGACATTGCAAGACTAAATAAAAAAATGGATGATCTTATGGAAATTAAAGAAACTGTTGACCAAATTAAAAAGATTCTGGACACTCATAGTACAAGACTAGAGGAAGTTGAACAACGAATCAGTGACCTGGAAGATGACAGAATGGAAAATGAAAGCATAAAAGAAAGAATGGGGAAAAAAATTGAAAAACTCGAAATGGACCTCAGGGATATGATAGATAATATGAAACGTCCGAATATAAGACTCATTGGTGTCCCAGAAGGGGAAGAAAAGGGTAAAGGTCTAGGAAGAGTATTCAAAGAAATTGTTAGGGAAAACTTCCCAAATCTTCTAAACAACATAAATACACAAATCATAAATGCTCAGCGAACTCCAAATAGAATAAATCCAAAAAAACCCACTCCGAGACATATACTGATCACACTGTCAAACATAGAAGAGAAGGAGCAAGTTCTGAAAGCAGCAAGAGAAAAGCAATTCACCACATACAAAGGAAACAGCATAAGACTAAGTAGTGACTACTCAGCAGCCACCATGGAGGCGAGAAGGCAGTGGCACGATATATTTAAAATTCTGAGTGAGAGGAATTTCCAGCCAAGAATACTTTATCCAGCAAAGCTCTCCTTCAAATTTGAGGGAGAGCTTAAATTTTTCACAGACAAAGAAATGCTGAGAGAATTTGCTAACAAGAGACCTGCCCTACTGGAGATACTAAAGGGAGCCCTACAGACAGAGAAACAAAGACAGGACAGAGAGACTTGGAGAAAGGTTCAGTACTAAAGAGATTCGGTATGGGTACAATAAAGGATATTAATAGAGAGAGGGAAAAATATGGCAAACATAATCCAAAGGATAAGATGGCCGATTCAAGAAATGCCTTCACGGTTTTAACGTTGAATGTAAATGGATTAAACTCCCCAATTAAAAGATATAGATTCGCAGAATGGATCAAAAAAAATGAACCATCAATATGTTGCATACAAGAGACGCATCTTAGACACAGGGACACAAAGAAACTGAAAGTGAAAGGATGGAAAAAAATATTTCATGCAAGCTACAGCCAAAAGAAAGCAGGTGTAGCAATATTAATCTCAGATAAAATAGACTTCAAATGCAGGGATGTTTTGAGAGACAAAGAAGGCCACTACATACTAATAAAAGGGGCAATTCAGCAAGAAGAAATAACAATCGTAAATGTCTATGCACCCAATCAAGGTGCCACAAAATACATGAGAGAAACATTGACAAAACTAAAGGAAGCAATTGATGTTTCCACAATAATTGTGGGAGACTTCAACACATCACTCTCTCCTATAGATAGATCAACCAGACAGAAGACCAATAAGGAAATTGAAAACCTAAACAATCTGATAAATGAATTAGATTTAACAGACATCTACAGGACATTACATCCCAAATCAACAGGATACACATACTTTTCTAGTGCTCATGGAACTTTCTCCAGAATAGATCATATGCTGGGACATAAAACAAGCCTCAATAAATTTAAAAAGATTGAAATTATTCAAAGCACATTCTCTGACCACAATGGAATACAATTAGAAGTCAATAACCATCAGAGACTTAGAAAATTCACAAATACCTGGAGGTTAAACAACACACTCCTAAACAATCAGTGGGTTAAAGAAGAAATAGCAAGAGAAATTGCTAAATATATAGAGACGAATGAAAATGAGAACACAACATACCAAAACCTATGGGATGCAGCAAAAGCAGTGCTAAGGGGGAAATTTATAGCACTAAACGCATATATTAAAAAGGAAGAAAGAGCCAAAATCAAAGAACTAATGGATCAACTGAAGAAGCTAGAAAATGAACAGCAAACCAATCCTAAACCAAGTACAAGAAAAGAAATAACAAGGATTAAAGCAGAAATAAATGACATAGAGAACAAGAAAACAATAGAGAGGATAAATATCACCAAAAGTTGGTTCTTTGAGAAGATCAACAAGATTGACAAGCCCCTAGCTAGACTGACAAAATCAAAAAGAGAGAAGACCCATATAAACAAAATAATGAATGAAAAAGGTGACATAACTGCAGATCCTGAAGAAATTAAAAAATTATAAGAGGATATTATGAACAACTGTATGGCAACAAACTGGATAATGTAGAAGAAATGGACAATTTCCTGGAAACATATGAACAACCTAGACTGACCAGAGAAGAAATAGAAGACCTCAACCAACCCATCACAAGCAAAGAGATCCAATCAGTCATCAAAATCTTCCCACAAATAAATGCCCAGGGCCAGATGGCTTCACAGGGGAATTCTACCAAACTTTCCAGAAAGAACTGACACCAATCTTACTCAAACTCTTTCAAAACATTGAAAAAAATGGAACACTACCTAACTCATTTTATGAAGCTAACATCAATCTAATACCAAAACCAGGCAAAGATGCTACAAAAAGGAAAACTACCGGCCAATCTCCCTAATGAATATAGATGCAAAAATCCTCAACAAAATACTTGCAAATCGAATCCAAAGACACATTAAAAAAATCATACACCATGACCAAGTGGGGTTCATTCCAGGCATGCAAGGATGGTTCAACATAAGAAAAACAATCAATGTATTACAACACATTAAAAACTCGAAAGGGAAAAATCAATTGATCATCTCAATAGATGCTGAAAAAGCATTTGACAAAATCCAACATCCGTTTTTGATAAAAACACTTCAAAAGGTAGGAATTGAAGGAAACTTCCTCAACATGATAAAGAGCATATATGAAAAACCCACAGCCAGCATAGTACTCTATGGTGAGAGACTGAAAGCCTTCCCTCTAAGATCAGGAACAAGACAAGGATGCCCGCTGTCACCACTGTTATTCAACATTGTGCTGGAAGTGCTAGCCAGGGCAATCCGGCAAGACAAAGAAATAAAAGGCATCCAAATTGGAAAAGAAGAAGTAAAACTGTCATTGTTTGCAGATGATATGATCTTATATCTAGAAAACCCTGAGAAATCAACGATACACCTACTAGAGCTAATAAACAAATTTAGCAAAGTAGCGGGATACAAGATTAATGCACATAAGTCAGTAATGTTTCTATATGCTAGAAATGAACAAACTGAAGAGACACTCAAGAAAAAGATACCATTTTCAATAGCAACTAAAAAATCAAGTACCTAGGAATAAACTTAACCAAAGATGTAAAAGACCTATACAAAGAAAACTACATAACTCTACTAAAAGAAATAGAAGGGGACCTTAAAAGATGGAAAAATATTCCATGTTCATGGATAGGAAGGCTAAATGTCATTAAGATGTCAATTCTACCCAAACTCATCTACAGATTCAATGCAATCCCAATCAAAATTCCAACAACCTACTTTGCAGACTTGGAAAAGCTAGTTATCAAATTTATTTGGAAAGGGAAGATGCCTCGAATTGCTAAAGACACTCTAAAAAAGAAAAACGAAGTGGGAGGACTTACACTCCCTGACTTTGAAGCCTATTATAAAGCCACAGTTGCCAAAACAGCATGGTACTGGCACAAAGATAGACATATAGATCAATGGAATCGAATTGAGAATTCAGAGATAGACCCTCAGATCTATGGCCGACTGATCTTTGATAAGGCCCCCAAAGTCACCGAACTGAGCCATAATGGTCTTTTCAACAAATGGGGCTGGGAGAGTTGGATATCCATATCCAAAAGAATGAAAGAGGACCCCTACCTCACCCCCTACACAAAAATTAACTCAAAATGGACCAAAGATCTCAATATAAAGAAAGTACCATAAAACTCCTAGAAGATAATGTAGGAAAACATCTTCAAGACCTTGTATTAGGAGGCCACTTCCTAGACTTTACACCCAAAGCACAAGCAACAAAAGAGAAAATAGATAAATGGGAACTCCTCAAGCTTAGAAGTTTCTGCACCTCAAAGGAATTTCTCAAAAAGGTAAAGAGGCAGCCAACTCAATGGGAAAAAATTTTTGGAAACTATGTATCTGACAAAAGACTGATATCTTGCATATACAAAGAAATCCTACAACTCAATGACAATAGTACAGACAGCCCAATTATAAAATGGGCAAAAGATATGAAAAGACAGTTCTCTGAAGAGGAAATACAAATGGCCAAGAAACACATGAAAAAATGTTCAGCTTCACTAGCTATTAGAGAGATGCAAATTAAGACCACAATGAGATACCATCTAACACCGGTTAGAATGGCTGCCATTAAACAAACAGGAAACTACAAATGCTGGAGGGGATGTGGAGAAATTGGAACTCTTATTCATTGTTGGTGGGACTGTATAATGGTTCAGCCACTCTGGAAGTCAGTCTGGCAGTTCCTTAGAAAACTAGAGATAGAGCTACCATTCGATCCAGCGATTGCACTTCTCGGGATATACCCGGAAGATCGGAAAGCAGTGACACGAACAGATATCTGCACGCCAATGTTCATAGCAGCATTATTCACAATTGCCAAGAGATGGAAACAACCCAAATGTCCTTCAACAGATGAGTGGATAAATAAAATGTGGTATATACACACGATGGAATACTACGCGGCAGTAAGAAGGAACGATCTGGTGAAACATATGACAACATGGATGAACCTTGAAGACATAATGCTGAGCGAAATAAGCCAGGCACAAAAAGAGAAATATTATATGCTACCACTAATGTGAACTTTGAAAAATGTAAAACAAATGGTTTAT
This sequence comes from Choloepus didactylus, assembly GCF_015220235.1. NCBI lineage: Eukaryota > Metazoa > Chordata > Mammalia > Pilosa > Megalonychidae > Choloepus > Choloepus didactylus. Next base: position 44,376,126 of record NC_051335.1, on the reverse strand, counting down.
AATGTAGAATGTAGGGGAACTAGCAGTAGAGAGCAATTAAGGAAGGGGGAACAATAATCCAAGAAGAACAGATAAGCTATTTAACGTTCTGGGGATGCCCAGAAATGACTATGGTCTGTTAATTTCTGATGGATGTAGTAGGAACAAGTTCACTGAAATGTTGCTATAGTATGTAACTTTCTTGGGGTAAAGTAGGAACATGTTGGAAGTTAAGCAGTTATCTTAGGTTAGTTGTCTTTTTCTTACTCCCTTGCTATGGTCTCTTTGAAATGTTCTTTTATTGTATGTTTGTTTTCTTTTTAACTTTTTTTTTCATACAGTTGATTTGAAAAAAGAAGGGAAAGTTAAAAAAAAAAAAGAAAAAAGAAAAAAGACAAACAAGGAAAAAAAAAAAAAAAAGATGTAGTGCCCCCTTGAGGAGCCTGTGGAGAATGCAGGGGTATTCGCCTACCCCACCTCCATGGTTGCTAACATGACCACAGACATAGGGGACTGGTGGTTTGATGGGTTGAGCCCTCTACCATAAGTTTTACCCTTGGGAAGACGGTTGCTGCAAAGGAGAGGCTAGGCCTCCCTGTATTTGTGCCTAAGAGTCTCCTCCTGAATGCCTCTTTGTTGCTCAGATGTGGCCCTCTCTCTCTAGCTAAGCCAACTTGAAAGGTGAAATCACTGCCCTCCCCCCTACGTGGGATCAGACACCCAGGGAAGTGAATCTCCCTGGCAACGTGGAATATGACTCCCGGGGAGGAATGTAGACCCGGCATCGTGGGATGGAGAACATCTTCTTGACCAAAAGGGGGATGTGAAAGGAAATGAAATAAGCTACAGTGGCAGAGAGATTCCAAAACGAGCCGAGAGATCACTCTGGTGGGCACTCTTACGCACACTTTAGACAACCTTTTTTAGGTTCTAAAGAATTGGGGTAGCTGGTGGTGGATACCTGAAACTATTAAACTACAACCCAGAACCCATGAATCTCGAAGACAGTTGTATAAAAATGTAGCTTATGAGGGGTGACAGTGGGATTGGGAATGCCATAAGGACCAAACTCCACTTTGTCTAGTTTATGGATCGATGTGTAGAAAAGTAGGGGAAGCAAACAAACAGACAAAGGTACCTAGTGTTCTTTTTTACTTCAATTGCTCTTTTTCACTCTAATTATTATTCTTGTTATTTTTGTGTGTGTGCTAATGAAGGTGTCAGGGATTGATTTAGGTGATGAATGTACAACTATGTAATGGTACTGTAAACAATCGAAAGTACAATTTGTTTTGTATGACTGCGTGGTATGTGAATATATCTCAGTAAAATGATGATTAAAAAAAAAAAAAAAAAAAAAAAGAATGTATGAAATGTAAGTCATGATCACAAACATAACCTCAGCTCAGTTTAGGTTCTTGGAATTGTTAAGGAACCAAACTTGTAGTTTATTATTTTACTTAAATTGCTCAAGATATAATGTCTTGCATGGACTCAGTGTTCAGCAAATGTTTGTGACCTGTTCAACTTCTTTGGTTTGAAACTAAGCATGTTAATGTGTCATTTATTTTTGGATGACACTTCCTACTCCTGTAGCTTCTCTTGTGCCAGATGTTAAGAGCAAGATGAATTAATAAAACACTGTCTCAGTTTGGGGGACCAGGAGAGAATACAATTTAGTGACAGACATGTGACCAACTGATTAAGATACAGTGGTGGTACACGAAAGTATTTAGAGAAAGAGGATCATATCTGCATCTTACTCTTAAGCCTTTCAGAAAAAATGTCGAGATGGAGAGAGAATGAATGACAAAGCAAATGTGGTAACATTAACATTTGTGAAATCTGAGTGAAGGGTGTATAGGAATTCTTTGTACTATTTTTACACCTGCTTTGTAAGTCTGAAATTGGTTTAAAAGATACAGTAGTGATAATTGCTAGAATTACAGTGACTATGAAATCCCAAGTTTTGTGAAATGGTATAAAGGAATCCTTTGTGCCTATCTTTGGAGGCTCTGGTTTTGATTTTATTCAGGGATGTGGTGGATTCTCTAGTGGATAATTCTGAAACTTACTATTGTAAAATCATATAACTCAATTTATGTTTCAGGAAATAGAGTCATCGTAGTTGTATCAGAAGTATGTTGAAAGTGCGTTACAATTTGTGTAGACTTTTGAAGGCTTCTCCTGGTTCTGTACTCATTTAGTTTTTCTTTCCCTTGTTCTCTTTCTCTGGAATATGCTGTAATTTCCAGTCCTCATTACTTTTATTTAAAAGCCGTTTTGGGAGATGTTATGTGGTATCAAAATCTTTTAAAAACACTTAGTTTAGTAGCATTGGATAGATTTATAAAGTACTGGGAAGGCAGCATTAGTATACTGATTAAAAGTATGGTCTTTGAAATTAAATCTGTATTTGAATCAGCTCTGCCACTTACTAGTCACATGATCTTGGGAAAGTTACTTAATATCTCTCAGAACCTTCAATACTGCATCTATAAAATGGGGATAAAGAAAGATATGTAACTCATCATATTATTTTAAGGGTTAAATTGTGTAATGCATGTAAAGCTCTTAGCAATATTAGCATAGCGTGTGCTCAGTAGATACTGTGTGCTGTAACATCATCGTCATTCTTGTTATTCCTTTGAAACCTTATGTGCTTTGTTACCATTCATCTTTTTATGTGATCTTCCTTCGAAGATAATAGAATTTAAATTGTGTTTATGATTTAATTTGGAGAATTTTAATGATGTATTCTTGGCACCATGTAGATCTGACTCCATGTTCTGTATTTGATTAGTCAAATTTACTTAACATCCATGTACAAAGTACTGTACTAGTCATTGTATAGGCTCGTCTTTGATTTAACACACTTTTAAAACTTTCATTCCAAGAAGTTTCAAGCATACGCCAAAGTAGAACACCATAATGAATGCCATGAACCCATTACTCAGCTTCAGCAACCATTAGCTCTTAGCCAATCTTGTTTCATATGTAGCCCCATCCACTTCCTCCTTCTTCCATCTGGATTATTTTGAAGTAAATCCCATATATATATCATCTCATTTTAGCACATTTAATGCATGTGCATGAAATAAATCATTTTCCTGGTACTTTTATTGAAAAATCAGAGTTCACTAGTGACACAGTGCATGTGAAACAAATGCACATCACATTTACACTGGATGAAGGGCAGGGCAAGTAGCCCACAGATTGGGAACAAAGTATTCTCACATTGCCTTTGAAGCAACCATAAACCTTCAAAGCAGAGGTGGTAATGCTTACTCCAACATTGCTGCTTTTCCTTTTGCCTTTTCTTATTGAGTGCCTGCTGAGTGTGGGGCACCTTGGGGAATTTAGCAAAGAATTCCCTTGTGGACAAAAAGCTTACAGTCTACACGAGGTATGACGAGTAATAACAGTTGAATGGAATTTTATAGTTGACAAAGCATTTTTCACTAACATTTTCTTAAAACAGCCTTGTAAGGACGGTATTCATTAGTCCCATTTGATACATAAGGAGACTTTGCCTAACAAATATTAAGTAACTTCACCAAGTTAAGACCTAAAGTGGCATCTTCAGGCTTTCTGTCCAGGATTCCATTCTACTTCTTACTGTTGACTAATAAGAGGACTCAGGAGGGGAAGGTAAACAACACAAACCAAGAAGATAGAAGATGAGGAAAACATTGATTTAGGAAGGAGAAGAGACTAGGTAAAGGGACAGGGCTTTACAATACTAGGAGGAGGAGGGTTGGTTTCCTAGTAAGGTGGTCACTTCCCTGCAGTGTGTTTTGGGGGACCCCTGCCCCATACGGGCCATACCAGAGGCAAACAGAAGGGTAACAGAGAGGGCAAGTTAGCCTGGCTATTCAAAGGTGGCATAGACACCTGGGACTATGCTCCTAAGAGGTTAAGAATGTTTGGTGATTATTTGTCTCTGAATTTTTAGCAATTGCAGATGTGTATTCAAGAGTAAGATCTTGTTTTTATTGTATTCATTTGTTGGAATAGGTACATGAATATTGTAAAAATCCCAAGAATATACACTGTAAATCCCACCCTTGCCCTTGAATCTCAGTTTTCCAGTTTCCTTTGCTAAGAGCAACCACTGTTAATCAGTTTCTTGAGTATCCTTCCATAGCAATTCTGTGCATACATAAGCATATGTATAACTGTTGTTTCTGCAACTTCCAGGAACACATATGTGAGAAAATATGTTTCTGTGACAGTGAGTATTACCTTTTTAAAAGTATACCTGTAGTACCTCTGCTACTTCCTAGTTTTGTGACCTTGGGCAACATAAATTAACCTTTCAGAACCTCAGTTTCCTTATCTGTAAAATGGGGAGAAGGAGAGATAATGACTGATACAATCTCATGGGGTTGTGAGGTGCAAATGAAATAATGCACGTAAGCTGCATAGCACATTTATAAAGGAAAAAGCTCAAAAGCTCAAATGTACCTCTTACTATTTTGAATATTACCTATATATACAAAATTTTAACAAATGAAAGCTTTTAAGGTATTGTACAGTTGAGCAAAGATAAATGGAGAAGGATGTTCATTACAATATTACAGCAAAAAAAAAGAGGAAAACAACATACAGGTCATATAATAGGGGGCTGGTTAAATACAATGGACTATTATTAGGTCTTAACAAGAGGGAGGTAAATTTATATATACTGACATGGAGAGTTGTAAAGATCTGTTAAATGGGAAAAGCGAAATAGAAAATAGCATGTTTAGAACACCATTTATTTGTGTATCCTTTTAGAAAACATTTGTATACACAGAAAAAATAATAGCTGAATTTATTGAGAGCTGCTTCTGTTCTAGGCACTGTTCTAAGTACTTTACATGAACTAACTCATTTAATTCACTCAACAACCCTCTGAGGGTCCAAGGACACATAGTATGTGGCAGAGTCAGGATTCAAACCCATGATCTGAACCACTAAGATTGAGAAAAGCAGCAGTAAATGGTGGATACCTCAGGAGGGAGGAGTGGAGGGAGAAAGTAAAAAGGACAGGGAGAAGCACATAGGTAAGGAGTCAGTTGGGATGAGCAGAGCAGGTAGAATTAGAAGATGGAAAGGAAGACTTTTACTTTTTTTATGCAACTGATAACAATTTGATTTTTTCTTTACCATGAACACATAGTTCTTTTAATTATAAAAGAAAAAAAACACATTTTAAAAATGTTAAAGCGTTTTCACAATTTTGAATTAGAAAAAACAAACAAGGGCTAAACATGGAAAATTTAAACACAGGTACCCTGATTAGCTTTGTACTCACATTTTAATGTGCATTTTCAGTTTTTTTCCTTAGGATAAATTCCTAGAAGTGAGATTACTGGGTCAAAGGGTACAAACTTTTTAAGGTTCTTGCTACATGTTGTCATACTGCTTTCCAGAAAGAATTGTGCCAAGTCATATTCCCATCAGCAGTGGTTGAGCATACCTCTTTTGCCAAATTGGATGCTATAAATTCTTTTAATTACAAAAGCAGCAGATTGCCCATTTTTAAAAAATCAAAGTATTAGAAAAAGCCCTCTCCTCACCCCTAAATCACATTCTGTAGGAGTTACTACTAATAAGCATTTGATGTATATCTTCCCATAGTCTTTTTTACATGCATAAAAACTTACATTTATATGCATATGCATACTTTTTTAAAACAGTGTTGTACAACTTTCTGTTCTTGTTCTGTGCTGTAACGTGGACTGCCTTCCCTGCCAGTGCAGACTGATAAACCTCATTCTTTTTAGCAGTTATGTTATATTCCATAGAATAAATAGAACCATGGTTTAAGGATTTCTCTTTAAATAAAAATTTGTTACATCTGTTTTTTCAAGATTACAAGTAATACTGCACCAATCTTCCTTATACGTATATACTTATGTACAAGTGATCCTATAAGGATAGCATCCTAGAAATGGGGTTTCCAGGTCAAAGGAACTGTGCATTTAATGTGAACAGTATTGTCACATTGCGTCTGAAACCATTTACCCATTTATGTTCCCACCAACAGTGTGTGAGCATGTCCAGTTCCTCACACCTATGCTGGATGTTAGCAGTCTTTTTAATTTTTGCCAATCTGATTATCTCGTTTAATTTTCATTTTCTGTATCACTAGTAAGGTTGGACTTCTGTTCATGTTTTTTTTAGCCATTTATATTTCTTCTGTGAATTGCCTGTTCATATTCTTTGCACATTTTTCTTTTGTAGTTTGTGTCTTTAAAATTGATTTGTAAAAAAAAAATAGATCTGTAGGTGCTCTCTATAATATAAGTACTAATTCTCAGTCAATATATGCAACTGATTTTTATCATTTACGTTTTAACTTAGTTTATGGTACCTTTTGCTGTACAGAGGTTTCTAATTTTTACTTAGATCTCTCAATGTTTTCCTCTTTGGCTTCTTAAAGGCTGTTTCAAACCTAGGGTTATAAAAGGTATTTTCTATTATCTTCTATTGCATTTATATTTATTTTATGGTTAGATTTTGAATCCATCTCTATTTTTTCCATATGGTTTGAATGAGGAATATGAATCTTTTTAAAATGGGTACTCAAATGTGCCATCCTGTCTCCTCCTCCCCCCAGCTCATTTGAAATGTTGCCATTATCATACTCTGCATTCCCATATGTATATGAGTCTGTTTTCAAACTTGCTGTTTTCCTCCACTGATTTTTGTGTGTTCCTGTGCCAGCATTTTTTATTGACTTTTTTTAAATTCAGTTTTATTGAGATATATTCACATATCATACAGTCATCCATGGTGTACAATCAGTTGTTCACAGTACCATCATACAGTTGTGCATTCATTACCCCAATCTGTTTTTCGAATAGTTTCCTTATACCAGAAACTGTAAAAATAAGAATAAAAAATAAAAGTAAAAAAGAACACCCAAATCATCTCTCCCCCTATTGTTCTTTTAGTTTTTGTCCCCATTTTTCTACTCATCCATCCATACACTGGATAAAGGGAGTGTGATCCACAATGCTTTCATAATCACACTGTTACCCCTTGTAAGCTACATTATTATACAATCATCTTTAAGAGTCAAGGCTACTGGGTTGCAGTTTGATAGTTTCAGGTATTTTAGCTATTCCAATACCATAAAACCTATAAAGGGTTATCCATGTAGTGTGTAAGGGTACCCACCAGAGTGACCTCTTGACTCCATTTGGAATCTCTCAGCCACTGAAACTTTCTTTTGTTTCATTTCACATCTCCCTTTTGGTCAAAAAGATGTTCTCAATCCCACGATGTCGGGTCCAGATTCATCCCCAGGAGTCATATCCTGCGTTGCCAGGGAGATTTACACCCCAGAGTCAGATCTCATGTAGGAAGGGAGGGCAGCGAGATCACCTGCCAAGGTAGGTGGCTTAGTTAGAGAGAGAGGGCCACATCTGAGCAACAAAGAGGTACTCGGGGAGACTTTTAGGCTGTGCCAGCAATTTAACCACTGTTGCTTTATAGTGTATTTTTATGTCTTTTTAAAAAAGATATTCTTGAGTATTCTTGTCCATTTACTCTTCAAAAAAAATCCGGTCAACTTGAAGTTCCATTTAATTGAGATTTTATTAAATTAGGTGAGCAAGAGCTGATATATTATAATGTCAATCCTGTTCATCCAAAAAACATGTTATCTCTTTCCACTTTGGGCGACTTCTTTCATATTTTTATTTCTAACACATTCTTTGTTGGGTTTATTGTAGCTTTTTATAACTATTTAAAGTTGCCTATTTTGATAGGTGAAAATGATATATCACTTAATTTGCACTTCTTTGATTCTAGAGAGATTTTCTAAAAATTATGTTTATTAACTACTTAATTCTGTGAATTATCTAATGATAATCTTGATCCATTTTTCTCTTGGAGTCTTAGTCTTTGTACGAGCTTGTCATATCATATAAGGATTAATCCTCTGTCACAGGTACAGCAGATGTTTTTCCAGTTTATTGTTTGCCTTTTAATTGTACCACTTTTTTTTTTACTTTCAGAAGTTTGAAAGTCAAATATAATCTATGAATGCTTTGTGTTTTTTACTATTGTTGTTAAAGTCCCCTATAATTTTATACTGAATGATTCCCTTTTTAGGCTCAGTGGGCCATGTGGAAAACTAGTCATGTTGACCTGATAATGGACTCAGTTTTTATGTAATTTCTTTATAGATGTTTAATAATGCAGTTTTAGTATAGTGTTAGTGATTATTTGTTTTAATTTTAAATAACTGTGAATATGCTATGTATATATCAGAATGACTGAAATATTTGGTTATGATTTTTCATTTTTAATTCACGGCAAGTTGAAGTGATTCTGACAGCTTTAATGAAATTTAGGTCTTAAAATTGTCATTTTAAATATTTAGGTAGTATGTACTGGTAGGAAATTTATTATAGTGTTAAGGTAAGAAGGCATCTGAAATTGACTTACTCTGTCTTTGAAGGGAGTGTTTTTCACATGAATTTGTCTTGTTGCCTATAAAACACTCTTCAATAACTTTTACTTTTTATCTTCCTTGCATTCATATAAATTGTTATTAACAGTTTTGCAAACAATCTGATGCTTGTTGTTCCTTAAGTTTATATATTCAGTTGCACTAATTGAATTACCCTTCTCTTATTATAATTAATATGCTTTTATTTCTTAAAATAAAAGCCTTTAAAGCATTTATTAGGAAAGATATTAGCATCTAAGAATAAGAGCTGATAATACTTTCTCATTGAGAAAGTAGTCTCTGGAAATATAATCAGTAACTTGTGGTAAAGGGGATAAAAAATGAAGATATTAGAGCTGTGTTTAAAGCTTTCTGTAGTTTGACCCTAAGGCAAATGAACATTTGGATACTAAATACATTGTCTTGTGTACAGTAGGCCCTCAATAAGTAAAATATTATAATGAATAACTAACTGAAACACCTCTTCCATTAATGATAGACATTCTTTTCAAATTGCTGGGAAATGCACATAAATCCACATAAATTTTGTTTAATCTACTAAAGTATACAGGATTAGCTTGCAACATAGCTTTTCTACTGCTTATGTTAGAAATCCCTTTTGTACTTAATATTTGTTTAATTGTTTGATCAGTTGGTTATTCATTTGTGGGTGATCCTTGTTGAATTTAATCATACAGTTTTCATGATGCTTTGAGGAACTGTCTAGACCAGTGCTGCCCAATACAGTAGTCACTAGCTACATGTGCCTGGTAAGGCCTTGAAATGTGGTTAGTTAGTATGACTGAGAAACTGAAGTTTTAGTTTTATTTAATTAAGATTGACTTAACATTTAAAAAGCCTCTAGTGGCTTCTGTATTGGATAGCACAGATATACCTACTTCATTTTCATCTTATTTTCCCAAGTTATAGTAAGATTCTTTTCCAGGTAAGTGTTCTGATTTCACCAACTGTGTGAGGTAAAATGCTTTAAAACCTATGGTTAAAAAATAATAAAAGAGCTAATTCTAAAAATTAGAGTTTGAAAATGTTTACTAGATTATGTGCACAGGCAAGATCACAAAACTCGTTTTTACAGACTTACTGAATTGAAGGAAATAATTAAGATTGCAAGTATAATAAAATTATTTTTGTATCTGATTTTTGTTCCGTTTATATGAAACATTAAGTTGCTATATTGACCATATCACAGGCCATTTCTCCTCATCCTAAGGAGAAATGTGTGTTCTAAGGACCTATGAACTAATGCTAATTTTAAGATTGGTCTGCATAAGCTTTTGTTAATTTTTAAGCAGCTGATTTAGAAGAAAGTTTTAATGAACATGAACTGGAGCCCTCGTCACCTAAAAGTAAAAAGAAAAGTCGCAAAGGAAGGCCAAGAAAAACTAATTTTAAAGGGCTTTCGGAAGATACCAAGTCCACATCTTCCCATGGAACGGATGAAATGGAAAGTAGTTCTTACGTAAGTAGAAAAATGTTGAGTTTCTTACCTTCTGTAGCACCACGAGTATTTCATTTAAGCTATGTTTATGGGTAAAGCTTATCATATGAAATATTAAATAAGCTTGAGGTACTGATAACATATTTTCATGGAAATTTTTTAAGTTTGTTTTTTTCTTTTGCATTTGCAGAGAGAGAGGTCTCCACACAGAAGCAGCCCTAGTGATACCAGACCTAAGTGTGGATTTTGCCATGTGGGTGAGGAATAAAATGAAGCAAGAGGAAAACTGCATATATTTAATGCCAAGAAGGCAGCTGCACATTATAAGTGCATGGTAGGCAGGGTTCTTTTTATGTGCTTTTAAAAACTTAAGTTATTTTGGAAATCATTCAGCTGGTGACCAAATATAGCACTTATTTTCCCCAGTATGAGTGTTTAAGAATTATGAACAGCATATCCTATAATCCAAAATCTTAATAAACTTCAAATTTTTAAAAATATAGCCTTGGAACTCGGGCAAGATGGCAGCATAGAGAGGAGTGGAAGCTAAGTAGTCCCCCTGGAACAACTACAAAAAACCAGAAACAACTAGTAAATAATCCAGAATAACTGCGGGGGGACAAACGAGACCATCCACTCATCATACACCAACCTGAATTGGGAGGAATGCCCGAGAACACAGCATAAAATCTGTAAGTAAAACCTGCGGATCCAAGTTGGGGTACCCCCTCCCCCATAGCCCGAGCTGCAAAGCCTCCTGGTGCCACAGAGAAGCTCTCTCCCAGCAAGCGAACACAGCTCAGCTGAGCTCCAACTGGGGTTTTAAGTAGCGAGTGTGAACTGCTCACCACAGGTACGCAGCCCCAAAAACAGACAGAGGCTTTGGGTGACGACTGACCTGGGAGAGCCAGAGGGTCGCCTTGGACTGGGTCTGAAGGGGACTATCTGTTTCTTTTTCAGCTCAGCGGACAAAGCCCCAGTCATTTTCAGTTTCCAGGGCTGTGACTCTGGGAAGGGTGGAGACACCACAGGCAGAGAGCAAGACCATTGAAATGCTAATGACCTCCACCTGAGGGGTCTGTCTTCTCTAGGAGGAAAGGGGTGGAGCCCTTTCCATTCAGAACCAGACCCCAGAGCCTGGGGAAACACCATACCTCCTCATACCAGTCACGAATTATAGGCTAACAGGCATCACCTGCTGGGCAGAAAAGCACAGTGACCTGAGGCATCAAAGGGTGGAGCAATTTTCTAAGACACACCCGCAGGGAAACCAGATACCGAATATTTCTTCCCTCTGGGACCTGAGCCTGTTCTGGTCTGGGAAAAACTGATTTGGATAACCAAGGAAACCATGCCTAGACAACAGAAAATTACAACCTACACTAAGAAAAACAAACTTATGGCCCAGTCACAGGAACAAACGTACACTTCAACTGAGATACAGGAATTTAAACAACTAATGCTAAATCAATTCAAAAAGTTTAGAGAAGATATTGCAAAAGAGATAGAGGCTGTAAAGGAAGCACTGGGCATGTATATGGCAGAAATCAAAAGTTCAAAAAAACAACTAGTAGAATCTATGGAAATGAAAGGCACAACACAAGAGATGAAAGACACAATGGAAACATACAACAGCAGATCTCAAGAGGCAGACGAAAACACCCAGGAACTGGAGAACAAAACACCTGAAAGCCTACACGCAAAGGAACAGATGGAGAAAAGAATGAAAAAATATGAGCAACGTCTCCGGAAACTCAAGGATGAAACAAAGTACAATAATGTACATATCATTGGTGTCCCAGAAGGAAAAGAGAAGGGAAAGGGGGCAGAAGCAATAATAGAGGAAATAATTAATGAATATTTCCCATCTCTTATGAAAGACATAAAATTACAAATTCAAGAAGCGCAGCGTACTCCAAACACAAGAGATATGAAGAGGCCTACACCAAGACACTTAATAATCAGATTATCAAATGTCAAAGACAAAGAGAGAATCCTGAAAGCAGCAAGAGAAAAGCGATCTATTACATACAAAGGAAGCTTAATAAGACTATGTGCGGATCTCTCAGCAGAAACCATGGAGGCAAGAAGGAAGTGGTGTGATATGTTTAAGATACTGAAAGAGAAAAACCACCAACCAAGAATCCTGTATCCAGCAAAGCTGTCCTTCAAATATGAGGAAGAGCTCAAAATATTTTCTGACAAACAGACAATGAGAGACTTTGTGAACAAGACACCTGCCCTACAGGAAATACTAAAAGGAGCACTACAGGGTGATAGAAGACAGGAGTGCATGGTTTGGAACACAATTTTGGGAGATGGTAGCACAGCAATGTAAGTATACTGAACAAAGGTAACTATGAATACGGTTAAGAGAGGAAGGTGGGGAGCATGTGAGACACCAGAAGAAAGGAGGAAAGATAAAGACTGGGACTGTGTAACTTGATGAAATTTAGAGTATTCAAGAATTGTGATAAAATGTACAAATATGTTCTTTTACGAGGGAGAACAAGCAAATGTCAACCTTGCAAGGTGTTAAAAATGGGGAGGCATTGGGGGAGGGATGCAATCAGCATGAACTAGAGACTGTAACTAATAGAATCAGTGTATTATGCTTCCTTTAATGTAACAAAGGTGATATACCAAGGTGAATGCAGATAAGAGGGGGTGAAAGGGGAGGCACATTAGACACTTGACATTGGTGGTGTTGTCTGATTCTTTATTCTACTTTGATTTAAGGTTATTTTTCCTTTTGCTGCTTCCTAGCTGTCATTTTTTTTTCCTCTTTCTTTTGCCTCTCTACCTTCTTTGACTTTCCCTCCTGCCTTGTGGAAGAAAAGTAGATGCTCTTATATAGATAGTGGTGAAGGTGATGAACACATAAATGTATGACCATGCAGAAAACCATCGATTATTTACTTGGGATGGAATGTATGGTGAGTGAACAAAACCATATTAAAAAAAAATGGGTTGATGACAAAACCTCGAGGGCAATATACTGAGTGAAATAAGCCAGACACATTAGGACAATTATTGCAGGGTCTCACTGATAGGAACTAATTATAATATGTAAACTCATAGACATGAAATATAAGGTACCAAGATGTAGAACAAGGCTTAAGAATGGGGAGTGGTTGCTTAGTATAGCAGAATGTTCAATTAGGATGAACTTAAATGTTTGGAAATGAACAGGGGTGTTGGTAGCAAGATGTGAGAATAACTAACAGCACCAAATGGCGTGTGAATGAGGTGGAAAGGGAAAGCTCAGAGTCATATATGTCACCAGAAGGAAAGTTGGAGGTCAAAAGATGGAAATGTATAAAACTGAGTCCTATGGTGGGCAATGTCCGTGATCAACTGTACAAATACTAGAAATCACTTCATGAACCAGAACAAATGTATGACAATACAATTAGAAGTTAATAATAGAGGGGCATATAGGGAAGAACTATATACCTATTATAAACTATATACTACAGTTAGTAGTATTTCAACATTTTTTCATAAACAGTAACAAATGTACTGTATCAATACTAGGAGTCAACAATTGAGAGGGGTTGGTTAAGGATAAGGGAGGATTAGAGTTTCCTTTTCTTTTTTTCTTTTTTCATCTTTCACTTTATTTCTTGTCTGGAGTAATGAAAAGTTTCTAAAAATTGAACAAAAATTAAGTGTGATGGATGCACAGCTGTATGAGGGTACCCAGGGGCAAGTGATTGTACACTTTGGATCTTTGGATAATTGTATGGTATCTGAACAGTCTCAATAAAAAAAAGTGAAAGAAATATATAGCCTTTATGCTTTAGTAGGATTTGAAATAATTGTAATTCTGGAGGTTCTGTATTCCAGATAATTAACTGTTTTATGAGTAAATATTTAGCTTTATAAACATGTTATGATGGATATTTTAGGCCTCCAATGTAACTGTAACCTAGTAAATGTCTCTATTATTATATTTAAAGCACTGTATTTCAATTATTCATTCATGTTCCTGTCTCCCCTAATTGAACCTTAAAATTCCTTGAGGACTAGAACTGTATCTTATCTTTGCATCCTTAGATCCAGACCTGGTATATAGCAGGCACACATAACTATGTAACAGAGGTTCTTTTTTGTTTGTTTGTTTTGTTTTGGTCATTTTAATTTTTTAATTACATTCTGTGTATAACAGAGGTTCTTAACCAGTGGTGCATATTTCAAAATATATGCACTCAACCCCCCACCCCCCACCCTCATTAGATCCCAGACTTGCCTTCTTTTAGGGGAGACAGAAAAACACAGGTGACTCTGATCTGCATCTCTGGTTGAAATTTTCCAGTTTAAACCATTTTTTAAAAATTGGAAATGTAAAACAGTTGAACGATGACACGGCGACGTTGTTGTAATGTTTATTTGAAGCAAGGTATTTAATGTTAGCTCCACTCTGGCAATCATCGTTTTATTTCATTATCTTGATTTTCAGTTGCATTTTAATCAGATGTGAATATATTTAAAATATTTGAGTTGATACTTGATTATTAAGGAAAAAATTATCTTTCTTAGGAAATGAAAGTAATATAACACATTTGTTATTATGATGTTTAATCTTTTTCTCACAAGGATTCTGAATGTTAATGTTCCTGCATTTTTCTTCTCTAGTTGTTTTCTTCTGGCACAGTTCAGCTCACAACAAACAACAAGAGCAGAATTTGGAGATTTTGATATTAAAACTGTACTTCAGGAGATTAAGCGAGGAGAAAGAATGGTCTGTGGTTTTATATTTAGGTTATACAACATTACTCTCTCAGCTTTCTGCTTGAAATTTAGAACACATCATAAATTTATCCAGTCATCAAAAAATTTAACATAAAGTAGGCTATATATTAAAAGTCTATTTTTTACTTATTTGCAATATAGTAAAGGATGCTGATGTTATTGACCACTTAATTCCTTTTCTATGTAACTTTGTTACTTAAAAGACTTGTACTGTGAAAACTTAAATTTCATGATATTTGGGAGTCTTCTGATAAAATAAATGAAGATGTGAATATGACATACCTTTTTAAGTTTAAAATCTTACATTTAATTGTTTGTTTGCTTAAAGAAAAATCACATAATCCTAATATAGCATTGAGAACTTCCCCATGTTTTCTTGTTTTGTTGTGTTTTGTTTTATATAAAAGGAAAGGATGTTTTTCAGAGCCTTCTCTTCAATTAAGGTACACATATATATTTATGTCTCTTAAAATATTTATGACAGCTTTAGTTTCTTTTATACAATTCGCCTTAGTCCCATGTTTTTAAACATACTGAATTATTACTAATTAGTAGCTTAGGTTGAAAAATATTTCCATCTTTATTGATCACTTATTTACAGTTTGTGAATATTATAAAATGTCAGTAGAATGCAGTCTTTTCTTTAGGACAGTAGTTGCCTCTGGAAATGACCAATTTTTTTAAACTTTTTATTTTGAAATAAAATCAAACTTACAGGATGGTTGGAAAAATACAAAATCCATACAGAGAACTCCAACATATACTCCACCCAGATACCCAGATCCAGTAACTTTTAAAATTTTACAACATTTGCTGTGTGATACTGTCTAATGTAATCTACTATCTGTTTTCTAAACATGTGAGAGTAGGTTGTATGCATCATGCTTCTTGAACTCTTAATACTTCCATGTGCATTTCCTAAGAACAAGGGTGTTTACTTATGTAACTACCTCAAGAACAGATAACAAATTCAAGAAATTTAACATTGATATTAAGCTTATAGTCTATATTCCAATTTTCTTATATGTCCCAATAGTGTCCTTTTGAGCCTTTTCTCCTCCATTATTAGATCCGGTCCAGGATCATGTATTGCATTTAATACATTGTTAGTATCCCTTTAGTTGCCTTTTATTCTAGTCACTGAAGTATTTTAAAGCAGACCTCAGACTTCATATAATTTCACCTCTACATATTTCAGTATGCGTCACCAAAAAATTAGACATTTTCTTACCTAACCACAGTACCATTATACCTTATAAATTAACAATAATTCCCATGTCATTTAATGCCCATTTCATTTTTGTATTTCCCCAGTTGTCTCAAAACTATATTTTTAAGGTTGATTTGTGTGACTCACAATCCAAATGAGGACCACACATTACACTGGGTTTTTTTTTCTTTTTTACACTGGGTTTTTATATATCTCCTAAGTATTCTAGGACAGTTTCTCCTCCCTGTTTTTATTTCTTTATTTGTGTATGTCATTGACTTGTTGAAGAAAATGGGTTAATTATCCTGTAGAATAACCACATTTTTTATTTCTCTCTTCACTTTTCCATGATGCCATTAACTTGTTCCTCTATCTGCCTTATTTTCTTAAAGTGGATGTTAGATCTAAAGACTTAATTAGATTCAGTTTTAATTTTAGGGGCTAAGAATATTCCACAGGTTGGGACTGTATCATCCATATTTTATCACATCATGCAGGTCATAACGTCTGAGCCTTTAAATCCAGTAATGAGTCTGATCCCTCCATTGTGAAGTTCCCCTTCAGTCTTTCTTCTATTGCTTTCAGACATTAATGACATTTGTCTGAATCCATTAGAAATGACCCTTTCTTTGCCAGACTGCAGTTTGGAGTTGAAGGAAAACATTAAAATGCATTAAATGGTTCAATTAAGAATCTGACTGAGATCCCTGGGAAGCTTAGTAGTATGAAAATTAAGGAAAATAGTCCATCAGGATGCTCTCCCCCACACCCCAAAATAAAAGGGCATCAGGAGTTCAGTAAACTTGGGAACTGTTTGCTATATTCCACTCCCCGGAGAAAAAGTTGAGAAGTTCTGCAGTAATGCAGTCTGCTTAATCTAGCATTTCTCAAACTGACCATGAAAACTTTTTTTTTTTTAAACCAGGCACCTTTTAATCTCAAATATTCTTTAGGCAAGGCTGATCTAGGCAAATGGAAGAGACTTGAAGATTTCAGCACCTTTAGTCTCCCTCTGCTGTTTCCCATACTTGGTATCCAGTCCTCTCTAAGGGGATTGGTTTCCTGTTTTCTTATTCTTTCCCTTGGAAAAGATCTGCTCTCAGGATGGGGGTGCAGGGAAACATCAGCTACTTTAATAATAATCATTCTTTTTTGTGTTTGGCAGTATTAAAGAGTTTCTTACCTGTATTTAGGTGTCAGATCACTGATGGGTAGTGAATGCAATTTTCTAACAGGCAGGCAGTTTAGCAGATGTTAGATCATGGAAATATCAGGGGATGACTTAATATTAGAAATTTTATCAATGAGGTATGGTTTAAATTGAAGCTTTTACGCTATGTGCTATATATAAATTTGGTGTACTCTTTTTCAGTAGAAATTGAGGCCATTTTCTTTGGTATACTGGAATTTTGGGATGAAATATGGCTAAATAGAATAAATAAGAGTTGCATAAACTTTGAAATAGTGTTTATGATTATTCCTCTTTTCCCTTAAGCAGAAATGTACCCTTTGTAGCCAGCCTGGAGCTACTATTGGATGTGAAATAAAAGCCTGTGTTAAGACTTAACATTACCACTGTGGAGTACAAGACAAAGCTAAATACATTGAAAATATGTCACGAGGAATTTAGAAGTAAGAAACAATACTTGTCCATTTTCCTAAACATGCCTTAAATAGATGACTTAGGTTACTTGATCACTGTTCTTAAGTGATGTTTTGCCAGGTGTAGAATACTACGGACTTTATATAAGGAATGAGTACTGTAATTGGCATTTTCTTCTTACATATTTCTGGATTAGTATTCATTCAGTCAATATTTATTATGCTTATTATGTGCCAGGCGTTCATGTGCTAGGAGCTGGGCATACAACAGTGATCAAAACAGACAGACTGTGTCCTCATGGAGCTGGCAGTCTTGTAGGAAAGACAAATATTACTTGAATGGTCACACAAATAAATATACAATTACAAACTATGTAAGTGCTATAAATGGTAAGTTACAAAGTGACTATGAGAGCATAAAAGAAGGAAAAGCTAACCTACTTTGTGGTGGTGTGGTTGTGGTTGGTAGGGTGTTTAGGGAGTTTCCTCAAGGAAATGATGCTTAACCTGAGATATGAAAGATGAAGATGAATGTGGGTGGGGGCAGTATTCTAGGCAGAGGGAACAGTATGTGCAGGACCCGAAGGTGGGACAGAAGCAAGGTTGGAAATGGAGAGATGAATTAGGAGGCTATTGCTCATGGTCCAGATGAGAATTGTTGATAGCTTAGAATAGGAGGTAGTTGTGAAGATAGAAATCTCAAGATTCTCTTGGGGAAATGACAAAAGAAAGGTTTGGAGATTTGGGATTACGTTACCCTGTCTTCTATGGGTCTTTCAATCCATCTGGGCTGCTTCAGGCTAATGGTGTCAATGTGTATCTGTGGTGGTTCCATTTGCTCAATAGAACAGAGTATAAGTTGATAGGGTTCCCCAAACTTTTAATTTGCCTTTGAGAGTTGATCCTCTCTCTCATGCCTAATGTGCAATAAACCAATGACCTTAGGGCCTAGTATATCCTGTCTACAAAGCAGTTTACACAAGTAGTCTGTGTAATGTGCTGGGTCACTGTGTAATGACTTATGACTTTGTATCATAAAATTTCCCAAACTTTGTTTAATAATAAAAGTACTAAAAGAGTAAATGTGATATAATTTTCTATCTGTAATGGTTAGATTCACCTTATATAACAAAATAAAAAATAGTTGCTTAAACGAGATAGAAGTTTGTTTCTCACCTAAAAGAAGTCCAGAGGAAAGCAGTCCAGATGTGGTAGGCAGCTTCTCAGCATCATCAGGGGCCCAGGTTACCATCTTTCTACTCTCCTATCCTTGAAGCTAGTCCATACTCAAGGGCACTTCATGGCTCAAGGTGTGCCTGCAGTAGGAGGAAGCAGGGGAAAAGAAAAATAGAAGGATAAAGTGGCTATTCCTCCCAGCTGATTTGGTCTTTATCAGCCTTCCTGAAAGTTTCACAGACGCTTGTACTTATCCTGTTGTATTGTCTTTATTGTGTTTTAAACTGTTTAAGTATTTATATTTTAAAAAATTGTTTGTCCATCTCCCACCATAAAAATGGAAGTTCTATGAAAGCAGGGATCTTATGTGACTGGGTGACACCTGTCATTATAGTGTCCCTACTGATGAATGGCACACAATGGGCCTATGAGAAATATTCCTGAATGAAGAATAATCCCATCAAAAGATTATATTTGTACTAACAAAAGACTCTTGTCTTAAAAATAAAATACTATAAAAATGTTCAAATATATACAAAAATATAATTTAACATATCACCATATTAGCAATTACCAAGATATTGCCACAGTTGCTTTGTCTTGTCTTTTCCTAATGTATGTTAAAGCAGAATCCCAGACCTTATGTCATTTTATCCCTATATGCTTCAGAATGTATTTCTTTAAAATATGGATGTTTCTTATGTAATCACTATACTATTATCATGCTTTGTAAAATTAATAATAATTTGTTAGTATCATTTCATACCCGGTCAACTTTCACATTTCCCCATTTGTCTTAAAAATACCTTCTGAGTTGATTTGTTCAAATCTGGATACATACAGGGTCCATACATTGCATTCGATAGATATGCCTCTTAAGTCCCTCTTATTATGAAGCAATCCCTACCTCATCCATTACTTGTTTAAGAACCCCAATAAATTGTTTGTAGAAGTCCCACTTTCTAGATTTGTCTAATGTTTTTCATGATGCCATTTAACTGGTTCCTCTATCCTCCATATTTCCTGTGAACTGTAAGTTGGCTCAAATGCTTGATTAGATTCAGGTTATACTTTTTAGGAAGAATATTTCATAGGTGGTGCTGTGTAGGAATCACACTTTTAATATTTGCACTCTATCTTAACAAAAAGGTGGTAACAAAAAGTACAGACTCTCCATAGCTCTTTGAAAGTTACTGAAAATGTTTTAAGAATAAAAAGAAAAAGAATGAACAAACCTAGGTTGGAAGTCAGTTGTTATTGCTGTCCCCTCAACCCACCCCAGCCTTTTATTTAATTCAAAATGTTAGAAACCTCTCACATTAGACCTAGTTTAGAGCATCTGTTTGTGCTGACCACAAGAGGGCACTGACTGAACATTTTCTAAGTATTCCACTTTGTTACCTTGTTGCATAATTGACCTAAAACTGAGCTCAAATCAGCCTACCACTCTTCTTTGATTGGGGTGGGAGTAGTTAACTATAAAATATGTATTGGTGTGTATCCATTAAAGCAGTCTAAACCCTTATCTGAAATCACCTACATCCTTATTTTCATTAGAAGCTGAGTGAATTTCAAATGTGCAGTGTATGTGTGTGTGTGTGTGTGTGTGTGTGTGTGTGTGTGTGTGTATCCAAATATAAGATTATTGGAACAGCATGTTGTCTAGAAATTACTTGCTGGTTGCAAACAGGAAAACCTACCTTACAATGGAGAAATCAGGCAATCACCACCACCTAGCATCACTAATAGTAGGACAGTCTAAAATTCCGTGCCTCCTGAAGTATGCAAGATCACTTACAAAGTGTCCTTGACTAAAAAAGAAAAGTTGAAACTTAAGCTAACCAAGCCCTTGGACCTTAGTTCCAGTTTATAAAAAATACAAGGTGAGAGGTAAAACAAATAAAATAGTACCACAGGGAAACTTTCAGACAGATCCAGAATGTGGTATCGTTGACAAGATCAAGAACTGATCTGATCTCTTCCCAAAGATTTCAAGACATAGCCAAGTGCAGTGCCTGGAAAACTGTTAAGTGACTCACAAAGACATTCCAGTGAAGGCTTGGGACACTAATAATGAAAGGCATTCAAGGAGTTTGAATAAAATTGTTTCATGAAATATCAGTGGAAAGCAGCAGTATAGATACAATATGTTTTATATGTGTATCAAAACTAAAGACATTTCATTATTTTATGTACATATCTGAAAGTTGATATTTTCACACTGGATAAAAACTTTGTTTTTAATCTCATTGGGCAAAATGAGAAATTGCCTTATTGGGGGGGGGCATATGTAATAATTTAACTGTCATCCTGAACCAGGCATTTTATTTCATGTAACTTGCATTATCTCAATAGTAGGGTGCTTTCCTGTCTTCTGAATAGAAATGCACCTGTAAGTAATTGTGGAGGGTTTTTTTAGTGTGGCTGAGGAAACCCATATTTTTTTTCCATTTTTTAAATTGTGAACTTTAACGTGTGTACATAACAATGATAACTGTCAATGCGCTATTTCACAAGTTGTTAGCACGTTTCAAAGAATGTCATGTGTCACAGTTCCACAACCTCAGCCATTTCCATTATTGTAAAATATGCATACAGAAAGGTGTCCTCTTGATATGTAGCTCAACAAGCAGTCATATAGGTAATTTCAAAACTTGTTAGTGGTTATAGTTCCACAGTTTCAGTTCTTTCCTTGTTATGCAATACAAGGTATATACAGAAAGGTGAAGACCTTCAAGGCACAATTCAATGAATTGCTATAAAGCAAATTCCAAAGGATGCTATCGGCTACAGTTCAACCCTGTCATTTACCTCCTCCTAACCATTCCAACACCCCAGCATCCAAAAATAGATATCTATATATGTAATTATATAAAGTTTCAGTATTCATAGACCTTTGTTCAATCTTATCTTTTTGTTGCTACTCCTTCTCACTTAATCTCTTTCTCCAGCTTCAGGGGTGTCTAGGCAGTGAGCACCCTAACTTGTTCATATTAAAAGTGGTATCCACTGTATGGGGAAGGGGGCCACATCTGATAGTTGATCTTAAAGAGGCAGTTGCCTCTAGAAACCCATATTTAAAATGGGCACCAAACCTCATCTAATGATAATGAAATGCATTCTTATTAACCATAGCAAAACTTTTTGAGATTTTTGTTTTTCATCATTGTAGACTATATTGTAAAAATCATAGTGGAAATGATGAGAGAGATGAAGAAGATGAGGAACGAGAGAGCAAAAGCCGGGGAAAAGTAGAAATTGATCAGCAACAACAACTAACTCAGCAGCAACTTAATGGAAACTAGGTATGAAAGTTAATCACACAGATTTGTTGTCAGGATATAGTACATACTGATATGTGTTGATGTAATGGTATGCAGTAAGATTTTTTAATGCTATGTTTAGTTAAGAGCATGTTACTAGAATGCAGAGGATTGTGTTGCTTGCATAGTTTTTTTTTAACTGGTTGATTTTCTAACAGTACCAAAAAAAAACTTACCTACTTTATCAATAAGTAGTTACAATGTCAAATTAATAAGCTATCCTCACTCCTCAGTAACATATTATATTCATTGTTTTTCCCTCAGGCATCATATTTTACATTTTTGTATCATCTCTTGAACAGGTTCATGGGACAGAGTTAGAAAACTGAGAATAAGTAAGACATCCGTAACTACTTTTCTTCTTTCACTGTTTTCTAAAATCAAAAAGGGGTTGTAACTTTTTACTGCCCAACTCTTAGATCCTTCATTGAACTGCCTAAAAAAGTCCTGTTTGTTTTATGAGCCTTCACTAGATGGCAGAGTTTGACATGTTGATATTACATAGCTGTAGTTTGCAGTTTCTGGAAAGCAGTTGAAACACTATTAACCCTGTGTACAGCAACAACAGTTAAAGCAGATTGAAATGAATTAAGCTATATTTCTGGACTGAATGAAGTTCTGTTTAGAATGTTTAAGTTTGTTTAGTGATTAATGCTCAAGAGAAAGCATATGCAGATTTTACTCTACAATGCAAACATGCTTCTGGTGACAGCATATAGTAATTTGTGATTTTTTTTTTTTACACTCAAGTCATGGAGGCTAGAAATGAAGAGAACTTTCGTTTTCTCTTGGCTTTTTTAGCACATGCTAAAAATCTCTTCCAAGAAGTGTGCAAAAGCTTTTTATTTGGTTCCTGTTAAAGTTGCTGTCACTGACCAGCATGAACTCAGGCAACTGGTGATTATAAGCGATGAGCTCCAGTGCTTATGCCAAAATTCCCTTGACAATACACCTCTTCTCTTTCCACGTCATACAAAGAGCTTCTGGCAAAATGATTGAATCCTTTAAAGTTTAACCTAAGAAATAACAACAGCAAATTAAAACTATTTAAGATTTAAAGGGTTACCACCCATTAAGGACTTTAGCCACCACATCTGAAAAACCCTTTCCTCTCAAGTGCCCTGTTCTGTGGAACACTTCACATATTGGCCCAAAGTATGTAAGGAGGTCTCATGTGCTATATATAGGAGTGAAAAACAGTCTTTTCATAAAACAGTATTTATTTTTAATTTTGTGACCACTATTTTAGAAACCTTATTTAATATTTTTAATGTTTTCATTCATTGCTTTGGTTATCTATTAAATAGGCTTTTTTTTGTTTGTTTTTTAATTCAGTTTTATTGAAATACATTCATAAACCATACAGTCATCCATGGTATACAATCAACTGTTCACAGTATGATCATATAGTTATGCGTTCATCACCACAATCTATTTCTGAACATTTTCCTTACATCAGAAAGAATCAGAATAAGAATAAAAAATAAAAGTGAAAATAGAATACCCAAACCATCCCCCCATCCCACCCTATTTGTCATTTAGTTTTTACTCCCATTTTTCTTCTGATTTTTTTTCAATTTTTTAACTTTGTTTATCAAAAAATTAAAAACAAACAGGCAAACAACAACCAAAAAAACCCCACGACATTTCAAACAAAGCAATGGATTAAGGAAAACAAATAACCTAAAATAACTACTTTGCTTCCAATATGTTCCTACCATACCCCAAGAAAATTAATAAACCATGTCCAAACAGAGGAGTAAGAAAAACAAATAATCTAAAATAACTACATTGCTTCCAACATGTTCCTACCATACCCCAAGAAAATTAACAACCCCTAAGAAAACAAAGGAATAAGAGAAAAAAAAAACCTAAAATAACTCTAATGCTTCCAACATGATCTTACTATATCCAAGAAAGTTTACAAACCATAATCATTCCTGAGCATTCCCATAACATTGAGATTACCCTCCATAGTTTATCTGTTCTTATTAGATTATCATTCCCCCTCCACTAACTGGTATCTCTAGGTCCCCTACATTCCACAGTATAAAACATTGTACATTTTTCACAGAATTCACATTAGTGGTAACATACAATATCTCTCTTTTTGTGCCTGGCTTATTTTGCTCAGCATTATGTCTTTTTTTTTTTTTTAATCTTCATTTTATTGAGATATATTCATATACCACGCAGTCATACAAAACAAATCGTACTTTCGATTGTTCACAGTACCATTACATAGTTGTACATTCATCACCCAAATCAATCCCTGACACCTTCATTAGCACACACACAAGAATAACAAGAATAATAATTAGAGTGAAAAAGAGCAATTGAAGTAAAAAAGAACACTGGGTACCTTTGTCTGTTTGTTTCCTTCCCCTATTTTTCTACTCATCCATCCATAAACTAGACAAAGGGGAGTGTGGTCCTTATTGCTTTCCCAATCCCCTTGTCACCTCTCATAAGCTACATTTTTATACAACTGTCTTCGAGATTCATGGGTTCTGGGTTGTAGTTTGATAGTTTCAGGTATCCACCACCAGCTACCCCAATTCTTTAGAACCTAAAAAGGGTTGTCTAAAGTGTGTGTAAGAGTGCCCACCAGAGTGACCTCTTGGCTCCTTTTGGATTCTCTCTGCCACTGAAGCTTATTTCATTTCCTTTCACATCCCCCTTTTGGTCAAGAAGATGTTCTCCATCCCATGATGCCAGGTCTACATTCCTCCCCGGGAGTCATATTCCACGTTGCCAGGGAGATTCACTCCCCTGGGTGTCTGATCCCACGTCGGGGGGAGGGCAGTGATTTCACCTTTCAAGTTGGCTTAGCTAGAGAGACAGGGCCACATCTGAGCAACAAAGAGGCATTCGGGAGGAGGCTCTTAGGCACAACCATAGGGAGGCCTAGCCTCTCCTTTGCAGCAACCGTCTTCCCAAGGGTAAAACCTGTGGTAGAAGGCCCAACCCATCAAACCACCAGTCCCCTATGTCTGTGGTCATGTTAGCAACCATGGAGGTGGGGTAGGCGAATACCCCTGCATTCTCCACAGGCTCCTCAAGGGGGAACTACATCTTTTTTTTTTCCTTGTTTTTTTTTTTTAACTTCTTTTTTAAATCAACGGTATGAAAAAAAAGTTAAAAAGAAAACAAACATACAATAAAAGAACATTTCAAAGAGACCATAACAAGGGAGTAAGAAAAAGACAACTAACCTAAGATAATTGCTTAACTTCCAACATGTTCCTACTTTACCCCAAGAAAGTTACCTAATATAGCAACATTTCTGTGAACTTGCTCCTACTACATCCATCAGAAATTAACAGACCATAGTCATTCCTGGGCATCCCCAGAATGTTAAATAGCTTATCTGTTCTTCTTGGATTATTGTTCCCCCTTCCTTAATTGCTCTCTATTGCTAGTTCCCCTACATTCTACATTATAAGCCATTTGTTTTACATTTTTCAAAGTTCACATTAGTGGTAGCATATAATATTTCTCTTTTTGTGCCTGGCTTATTTCGCTTAGCATTATGTCCTCAAGGTTCATCCATGTTGTCATATGTTTCACGAGATCGTTCCTTCTTACTGCCGTGTAGTATTCCATCGTGTGTATATACCACATTTTATTTATCCACTCATCTGTTGAAGGACATTTGGGTTGTTTCCATCTCTTGGCAATTGTGAATAATGCTGCTATGAACATTGGCGTGCAGATATCTGTTCGTGTCACTGCTTTCCGATCTTCCGGGTATATACCGAGAAGTGCAATCGCTGGATCGAATGGTAGCTCTATATCTAGTTTTCTAAGGAACTGCCAGACTGACTTCCAGAGTGGCTGAACCATTATACAGTCCCACCAACAGTGAATAAGAGTTCCAGTTTCTCCACATCCCCTCCAGCATTTGTAGTTTCCTGTTTGTTTAATGGCAGCCATTCTAACCGGTGTTAGGTGGTATCTCATTGTGGTCTTAATTTGCATCTCTCTAATAGCTAGTGAAGCTGAACATTTTTTCATGTGTTTCTTGGCCATTTGTATTTCCTCTTCAGAGAACTGTCTTTTCATATCTTTTGCCCATTTTATAATTGGGCCGACTGTACTATTGTCATTGAGTTGTAGGGTTTCTTTATATATGCAAGATATCAGTCTTTTGTCAGATACATGGTTTCCAAAAATTTTTTCCCATTGAGTTGGCTGCCTCTTTACCTTTTTGAGAAATTCCTTTGAGGTGCAGAAACTTCTAAGCTTGAGGAGTTCCCATTTATCTATTTTCTCTTTTGTTGCTTGTGCTTTGGGTGTAAAGTCTAGGAAGTGGCCGCCTAATACAAGGTCTTGAAGATGTTTTCCTACATTATCTTCTAGGAGTTTTATGGTACTTTCTTTTATATTGAGATATTTGGTCCATTTTGAGTTAATTTTTGTGTACGGGGTGAGGTAGGGGTCCTCTTTCATTCTTTTGGATATGGCTATCCAACTCTCCCAGCCCCATTTGTTGAAAAGACCATTATGACTCAGTTCAGTGACTTTGGGGGCCTTATCAAAGATCAGTCGGCCACAGATCTGAGGGTCTGTCTCCGAATTCTCAATTTGATTCCATTGATCTATATGTCTATCTTTGTGACAGTACCATGCTGTTTTGGCAACTGTGGCTTCATAAGAAGCTTCAAAGTCAGGGAGTGTAAGTCCTCCCACTTCGTTTTTCTTTTTTAGAGTGTCTTTAGCAATTCGAGGCATCTTCCCTTTCCAAATAAATTTGATAACTAGCTTTTCCAAGTCTGCAAAGTAGGTTGTTGGAATTTTGATTGGGATTGCATTGAATCTGTAGATGAGTTTGGGTAGAATTGACATCTTAATGACATTTAGTCTTCCTATCCATGAACATGGAATATTTTTCCATCTTTTAAGGTCCCCTTCTATTTCTTTTAGTAGAGTTATGTAGTTTTCTTTGTATAGGTCTTTTACATCTTTGGTTAAGTTGATTCCTAGGTACTTGATTTTTTTAGTTGCTATTGAAAATGGTATCTTTTTCTTGAGTGTCTCTTCAGTTTGTTCATTTCTAGCATATAGAAACATTACTGACTTATGTGCATTTATCTTGTATCCCGCTACTTTGCTAAATTTGTTTATTAGCTCTAGTAGCTGTATCGTCGATTTCTCAGGGTTTTCTAGATATAAGATCATATCATCTGCAAACAATGACAGTTTTACTTCTTCTTTTCCAATTTGGATGCCTTTTATTTGTTTCTCTTGCCGGATTGCCCTGGCTAGCACTTACAGCACAATGTTGAATAACAGTGGTGATAGCGGGCATCCTTGTCTTTTTCCTGATCTTAGAGGGAAGGCTTTCAGTCTCTCACCATTGAGTACTATGCTGGCTGTGGGTTTTTTATATAAGCTCTTTATCATGTTGAGGAAGTTTCCTTCAATTCCTACCTTTTGAAGTGTTTTTATCAAAAAGGGATGTTGGATTTTGTCAAATGCTTTTTCAGTATCTATTGAGATGATCAATTGATTTTTCCCTTTTGACTTGTTAATGTGTTGTAATACATTGATTGATTTTCTTATGTTGAACCATCCTTGCATGCCTGGAATAAACCCCACTTGGTCATGGTGTATGATTTTTTTAATGTGTCTTTGGATTCGATTTGCAAGTATTTTGTTGAGGATTTTTGCATCTATATTCATTAGGGAGATTGGCCAGTAGTTTTCCTTCTTTGTAGCATCTTTGCCTGGTTTTGGTATTAGATTGATGTTAGCTTCATAAAATGAGTTAGGTAGTGTTCCATTTTCTTCAATGTTTTGAAAGAGTTTGAGTAAGATTGGTGTCAGTTCTTTCTGGAAAGTTTGGTAGAATTCCCCTGTGAAGCCATCTGGCCCTGGGCATTTATTTGTGGGAAGATTTTTGATGACTGATTGGATCTCTTTGCTTGTGATGGGTTGGTTGAGGTCTTCTATTTCTTCTCTGGTCAGTCTAGGTTGTTCATATGTTTCCAGGAAATTGTCCATTTCCTCTACATTATCCAGTTTGTTGCCATACAGTTGTTCATAGTATCCTCTTATAATTTTTTTAATTTCTTCAGGATCTGCAGTTATGTCACCTTTTTCATACATTATTTTGTTTATGTGGGTCTTCTCTCTTTTTGATTTTGTCAGTCTAGCTAGGGGCTTGTCAATCTTGTTGATCTTCTCAAAGAACCAACTTTTGGTGATATTTATCCTCTCTATTGTTTTTTTGTTCTCTATGTCATTTATTTCTGCTTTAATCCTTGTGATTTCTTTTCTTGTACTTGGTTTAGGATTGGTTTGCTGTTCATTTTCTAGCTTCTTCAGTTGATCCATTAGTTCTTTGATTTTGGCTCTTTCTTCCTTTTTAATATATGCGTTTAGTGCTATAAATTTCCCCCTTAGCACTGCTTTTGCTGCATCCCATAGGTTTTGGTATGTTGTGTTCTCATTTTCATTCGTCTCTATATATTTAGCAATTTCTCTTGCTATTTCTTCTTTAACCCACTGATTGTTTAGCAGTGTGTTGTTTAACCTCCAGGTATTTGTGAATTTTCTAAGTCTCTTATGGTTATTGACTTCTAATTGTATTCCATTGTGGTCAGAGAATGTGCTTTGAATAATTTCAATCTTTTTAAATTTATTGAGGCTTGTTTTATGTCCCAGCATATGATCTATTCTGGAGAAAGTTCCATGAGAACTAGAAAAGTATGTGTATCCTGGTGATTTGGGATGTAATGTCCTGTGTATGTCTGTTAAATCTAATTCATTTATCAGATTGTTTAGGTTTTCAATTTCCTTATTGGTCTTCTGTCTGGTTGATCTATCTATAGGAGAGAGTGATGTGTTGAAGTCTCCCACAATTATTGTGGAAACTTCAATTGCTTCCTTTAGTTTTGCCAGTGTTTCTCTCATGTATTTTGTGGCACCTTGATTGGGTGCATAGACATTTACGATTGTTATTTCTTCTTGCTGAATTGCCCCTTTTATTAGTATGTAGTGGCCTTCTTTGTCTCTCAAAACATCCCTGCATTTGAAGTCTATTTTATCTGAGATTAATATTGCTACACCTGCTTTCTTTTGGCTGTAGCTTGCATGAAATATTTTTTTCCATCCTTTCACTTTCAGTTTCTTTGTGTCCCTGTGTCTAAGATGAGTCTCTTGTATGCAACATATTGATGGTTCATTTTTTTTGATCCATTCTGCGAATCTATATCTTTTAATTGGGGAGTTTAATTCATTTACATTCATCGTTATAACCGTGAAGGCATTTCTTGAATCAGCCATCTTATCCTTTGGTTTATGTTTGTCATATTTTTCCCCTCTGTCTATTAATATCCTTTATTGCACCCATACCAAATCTCTTTAGTACTGAACCTTTTTCCAAGTCTCTCTGTCCTTTCTTTGTTTCTCTGTCTGTAGGGCTCCCTTGAGTATCTCCAGTAGGGCAGGTCTCTTGTTAGCAAATTCTCTCAGCATTTGTTTGTCTGTGAAAAATTTAAGCTCTCCCTCAAATTTGAAGGAGAGCATTGCTGGATAAAGTATTCTTGGCTGGAAATTTTTCTCACTCAGAATTTTAAATATATCGTGCCACTGCCTTCTCGCCTCCATGGTGGCTGCTGAGTAGTCACTTAGTCTTATGCTGTTTCCTTTGTATGTGGTGAATTGCTTTTCTCTTTCTGCTTTCAGAACTTGCTCCTTCTCTTCTGTGTTTGATAGTGTGATCAGTATATGTCTCGGAGTGGGTTTATTTGGATTTATTCTATTTGGAGTTCGCTGAGCATTTATGATTTGTGTATTTATGTTGTTTAGAAGATTTGGGAAGTTTTCCCCAACAATTTCTTTGAATACTCTTCCTAGACCTTCATCCTTTTCTTCCCCTTCTGGGACAGCAATGAGTCTTATATTTGGATGTTTCATATTATCTATCATATCCCCGAGGTCCATTTCGATTTTTTCAATTTTTTTCCCTATTCTTTCTTTTATGCTTTCATTTTCCATTCTGTCATCTTCGAGGTCACTGATTCATTGTTCAACTTCCTCTAGTCTTGTACTATGAGTGTCCAGAATCTTTTTAATTTGGTCAACAGTTTCTTTAATTTCCATAAGATCATCCATTTTTTTATTTAGTCTTGCAATGTCTTCTTTATGCTCTTCTAGGGTCTTCTTGATTTCCTTTATCTCCCGTACTATGGTCTCATTGTTCATCTTTAGTTCTTTGAGTAGTTGCTCGAGGTGCTGTGTCTCTTCTGGTCTTTTGATTTGGGTGCTTGGGCTTGGGTTATCCATATCGTCTGGTTTTTTCATATGCTTTATAATTTTCTGTTGTTTTTGGCCTCGTGGCATTTGCTGAACTTGATAGGGTTCTTTTAGGGTTTGTAGACCTATTGAAGTCCTTATCTCTAATTTATCAGATCTACAGCTTCATGGAGTACACTTTCTCTAACTAACCAGCAGGTGGCGTCCACGAGCCACCTGTTCTCCACAAGCCAGTTCTCCCCTGCTTAGCCTTTTTGGTGAGTGGGGGAGTGAGTCTTGTGGGGTCCAATTGGTGTACCAAGCTTGCGTGTGTAGTTGGTGTTGCCTGCCCTGTATATGGGGCGTGTTTCTGGGCAGTCAGGGTGGGTGGGGGTGGCTCTAACAATCAAATCTCCCTGGTGATCCTAGAGTTTTAAAGCTGCTGCAATAGTCTAATCCTTCAGTTCAGTCCTGCCACAGTTTGTCTCTGCCAGTGACCCACAAGTCCTTGGTATTGGCATATGGCTCCTGAGACTTGCAAGTGGGCCCCTCTTCCAGGCCGTGCACCCTGGGTCCTCTGTTGAGGGATGACTGTGCTATGTCACAGGTGAGTGCCGTCCCCCCAGGGCAGTTCTGGGCTGCTGGGCTGTGTAGGGAGGCTCCCAGTCTGCTCAAATGATGGCTGAATGGGGCTTTGTTAATTCACACTGCTCTACCTTCCCAACTCTGGGACAATCAGCTGAGGTTGCAGGGAAGGCTAATGTCCACGCCCAGTTCTGTGGTGTGTGCCTGTTATTTGAAGCACTTCCGTCACACTGGGTTGTCTGGGGCAGTTCTGGGCTATGGGGCTGGTGATGGGCAGGAGTGTTTCCTGTCCACCAGGATGATGGCTGTGAGCGGACACCCCCCTTTTCTTGGGAAGTTGTGGTGTTTAGTGAATTTTCTCAGCCACTGGATTATTGCGTTTTGTCTCAGAGCTCTCCTAGTTCTGCTCTTGACTTGACCTGCCCAAATAGCAAGTCTTTGAAGCTTTCTGTATTGAGCTTCTTAGAGTAATTGTTTTAGAAAAAGAAAAAAGGATTAAAAAAAAAAAAAAAAGGGCCCTCCTCAGAGATCTAATGGGTTATTGAAATGCTAAGAGACAAAGCAACCAGGGCCATTAAGGAAAGGTCCACAGGGCAGAGAGATCAGCTTTTCTTCAGGATTTGCATATGCGCCTCAGGGCCCTTCCCCTTTCTATGTTCAGCAGAACTCCAAAAATCCTCCGCTTTTATTTTGGAGTTTTTCGTGTTGTTTTTTTTCTATGCCTGTCTCCTCTCTGCTGGGCTGGCTGCTCTCAGATTCTCTGGTGTCTGGTCTCAGTCTATAGATTTCGCTGATCTCAGCAGTTCCACGTTTTCATGAGTGTTGTATGAAGTATGCCCAAAGTCAGATTGCTCTGTGGTGTCCAGTCCACGCAGTTCCTGGCTTTCTACCTACTTTCCTGGAGGAGTAACTAAAACATACAGCTCACCAGTCTGCCATCTTGCCCCACCTCCTAAATAGGCTTTTATACCCTAATTTTCTTCTGATAGGGCTTGGGGTTGTTTTATTGATAGATCTTCAGAATCATTGCTCAAAGCCTAAGAACCCAGCTTTTTAGAAATGATTTTCACACTGGTATTTCTAGCTAGTGATATTTTCTTCCACTTACCTGCTGAAGCACATTTATGTATTTCTTTATGGCAAAACCAAAACCTTTAGTTGTGGTCTGCCTAGTATTACCATAGCACCTCAATATCAAGGGTAGGGATTCTGATTTCTGAAATATTAGTTAACCTACCACATTAAAGCAAATTAGCAAACAAGAAATTACGTATTAACTTGACTGTACATTGAAAGATTCTGCAACTGTTAGAAAAGCATTTCTAAAATGTAATAAGTGGAAAATTACACTGTGCTTAATGACTGATTTTTTAAAAATACTGCTAGTCCCTTAAAATCGTGTTTGTCAAGTGTGTGTGCACACGTTCACTTAAAAGGGACTCAATGATTCCTTTATTTTAACCATTTTTTATTGATACTTTTAAAGGAAACTAGCTTTAGTAGTGGGTTGCCCTATATGTTTTCTCTTTTTGCTCTAAATATATCATTGGTTTTTGTGTGTGTATATGTGATTAATTTTCAAAATTCATCATGACTTGAAGTGCAAGGACAGATCTAGATGTTTGTTTACCAAGCTATGTGACTTTTCCCAAAGTATCTGTACTTTATTTCCTTACAACAGCTTGAAAACCATGATTTTAAATCTTAAATCACTGTGTCTAGATCCTTTTTACATTGTGTACCATAGGCTTACCCCTGGAACGACAGAGCACCTTCATTTTTGGACAACTACTGTAATGATTTTTTTAGGAAAAATGGAAGGTTCCGGGGTAATAATGGCCAGTCAATAATTATATAAAAGACTCCAAAAACTGTTGAGTTTTCAGTTGATGGATTTGTTATATAGTAAAATGTATGACCCTGTATGGGTTTCTTCAACCCTTTTTCTGCCACTGGCCACCAGAATAGCACTTTGTCTTTTGGTTGGCTAGATAAGTGGCTGGCTACCTATTTCTCTCACTGTGGTGTGACTGGCTGAACAATCTTTCATTAAAAACTGAAATGTAAATTGAAGTCACAAGAAAAATCACATTTGGTTGTAAATCTCCAATATTTTGATTTTCTGTCCATTTTTTTGTCACATGCTGAGTAAAAGTGCCTTACAATGTAAAAATTGTACAGTACTTATGTTCCCAAGTAGCATCATCATCATCTGGGTAGTAATTACATTGTGGTATTAATATTTAGAAAAACGTACCTCAGCAGTGTATTTACTGTACATCTCTTAAGTCCTTAACTGTAGTTTTAATAAGCATGACATTATTTGATGAGTATATAACATTTACATCATTTCAAAAAATACTGCCATTACTGTCTTTTATGCATATTTTAGCTTGAAGTTTTGAAACGTCCTTTTCTTTTTCCTTTTTTTCTTTCTTTTTTTTTTGTTATTGATATTAAACAGTGTAATCTTTGCAAGCGTATATTGAAGATTATTCTGGAGCATTTATTGCCTTACCAGAAATGTTAATAAGAAACATTCTTTAGTGTAGAAAGATAGACTTGAGTTTCTATCCTTTAATAAAAGCTCTTTGTTCCTGGGGTGGGGGTGTGTGTGAATTTTACTGTCATCTCACTTTATTAAAAACCCACAACTGAAGAAAATTTTATGTCAAAAATGAGCAATTTTAGAATTCCAGATAGTACTTGCTCAGGAGTACTTGCTCTTCAAGATATTAAGAGAATAACAAGATATATAGATCTGTTTAATCAGAATCTATGTACATGTACAAATGTGTGAACCTTAAATACTGCAAAGCAAAACAAAAAGTATCCTGGAGTGTTGTTGCTTTTTTAAAAAGCACTTGAGTTAGACCAAGGTATACAGTTTTGTTCTAACAGACATTTAGATTAATTGTAAAGATAAGGAATGCATTGTGGGTCAAAATTGAACATTCCTCTCATGTTTTGTGTATTTTGTTACTGTTATATTGGCTTTATTTTCAGAATTGTGGTTTGTAGTAATAGTTTTCTTTTATTGATATTCTTGCATATACTATTCATTCAATAAATGAGTTATGACTTTCATATTTGTATGTCTTTTTTGTAAAAACATTTAATGAAGCTTATTTGATAATAGAAATTGTGTTCCTTTTAATCTGGCTTTGTTTCAAGGTGAAATGCCCAGTTTAATAACTTGTTGTTAAACAAGTATCAGAATAAGAATGTGAATTTGAGTTCAGTTCCGAGTTTCACAATGAAAGTTTTTCATGAAGAGAAACAGCTATTTTTTAAGTACAATAGAACTAACTACATTACATCTTCATTCTTTTTATTACATGGTTCAGATATCTATAGCTTAAATCGAGTCCCTGGAACCTAGTTAGAAGGTGATTTTGAAAATAAACTAACCAAGATGCCTAGTACAATCTATCTGCTTGGTAATAGGGGTCATGTCTAATATCCTTATATTAAAGGAATTCCACCTTATAGAGATTTAAATTTACCCCCATTACCATGGATGGCTTACTTAGTATACTGCTCATATATTCAGGTGTTCATATCCAGGGCAGAATTCAAAGTTTAAGTAGTGGAATATGCTCATTCCATACACACAATTCCTAACCTACATTTCTACTCAGAGAAAAAAAGTCAGTGGGTTCTGATTAATGCTCTAACTTTAGAATGCAGAATTTGCTTTATTGCAAATGTTACTGAGTAGTGCCTGGGTTATGTGTGTATAAGTATGTGTTTCAAATCCATTATTTAGTCTCATTTTAATTACCACAGTAAAAATATGGAGATGGAGAGTTATGAGGTTTTCTTTAGCTAGTTGAGACTCTGTCAGCTCTTTTTCTTTAGCTGCAGTCATCAGTAATGCTTAAGTCATTCCAAAGCATCAACCTAGTGGAATTTCATAGAAGAAAATATCTGGCAGTAAATGGCCAGTCCATTTTTTTTTTTCAGAATAAAACCCCCAAACCCTCTTTGTTTATGTCTTTGAGTCCTCAGTTGTGGAGGCAAAGTGCTGCTTTATTTATCAGCCACTGTTAAAAATTTTTGCCTTACTCAGATAATGTAGTAATGGGACATTAAAGACAGAAGGCAAAAATTTATTCTTGGTTTTTATTCAGAAGGTGAAACTAAGTTTTTTTAAATTCAATTTTATTGAGATATATTCACATACCATACAGTCATCCAAAATGTACAGTTGTTCACAGTACCGTCATATAGTTGTGCATTCATCACCTTGATCTATTTTTGAATATTTTCCTTACACCAGAAAGAATCAGAATAAGAATCAAAAATAAAAGTAAAAAAGAACACCCAAATCCTCCCCCCCATCCCACCCTATTTTCCATTTAGTTTTTGTCCCCATTTTTCTACTCATCCATGCATACACTGGATAAAGGGAGTGTGATCCACAAGGCTTTCACAATCACACTGTCACCCCTTGTAAGCTGCATTGCTATACAATCGTCTTCAAGAGTCAAGGCTACTGGGTTGTAGTTTGATAGTTTTGGGTATTTATTTCTAGCTATTCCAATGCATTAAAACATAAAAAGGGTTATCTATATAGTGCATAAGAATGCCCACCAGAGTGACTTCTCGACTCCATTTGGAATCTCTCAGCCACTGAAACTTCATTTCATTTTGCAGCCCTCTTTTGGTCAAGAAGATGTTCAGAACTAAGTTTTAATAAAACTTTCAGTTAGTATGAAAGTTAATGATGACACGTTAAAGTGTTACACTGAAGCAGACATATTCTTCAAAAGGTCACTGTACTGAAGTCCAGCCAGTCCTTGGTCCTTGTCATAAAGAGCCAAATTAAACCTTCGCCTGTAAGTGTTTTCATGTTGGGGTAAAGGCAGTGGTGGGGAGATATGGATGCTGCATATGGACAAGGAGTTAACTAGGTCTGTTGTGTGAATGACAGAGTCTAATGAAGCATATATAAAAAGAAAAATACTGTTGGCGGGGGCAACCTTTGAAAAGGACCTGAGAGGACTAGATATTCAAGGGAGTATGGGGGCAGGGCAGAAATGTACTGTACATTAATATGAACACTGGATTTAGAGCTGTTGTCATTTTGATGCTATATGGTGATTTTTACAAAAGGGTAAGTTTTTCTGAGTATTTCTTTGAGTCAGAATTATTTACAGATTGTTTTATTTATAAAAGTAACATATAGCCATAAAAAACAGTGAAGTACTGATATGTGCTACAGTGCAGATGAACGTCAAAAACGTTATCCTAAGAAGTTAGACACAGAAGGTCATCATATATTGTATAATTCCATTTATATGAAGTATCCAGAACAGGTAAGTTCACAGAAACAGAAAGCAGATCTGTGGTTATAAGAGGTGGGGAATAGGGGAATGGGGAGTGACTGCTAACGGGTTTCTTTTTGGGTGATGAAAAGGTTCTGGAATTTGATGTTTGCACAACATTGTGAATATACTAAAAACTACAAATTGTATATTTTAAAAGGGTGAATTTTTATGTGCTTTACCTCAATTTAAAAAAAGTAATTTATGGTCATTCTACAAATTTAAAGTAGTGCAAAAGCAGATAAAGCAAAATGTTAAAATCCTCCCTTCTCTACAGTCCCCCTCCCCAGAAATATTTGATAATGTGTGTGTCCTTGTAAATGCTTCTGTACATATAAAATATACACACATCTCTTTTTCTAGCATAATAGGATGGCTCACAGCTTGCTTTTTTTCACTTGAACATTACAAGGTGTCAGTACATCTAGATTTCTCACATTTTTAGCAGCTGTATTGTACTTCAGTGTATGAATTAACTGGAATTCTTCCTATGCAAGTAATTTCTTAGGCTAAATTTCCAGAAGTGGAACTGCTAAGTAAAGGGTATGTACATTTAAAGTTTTAATAAGAATTGCCATCCAAAAAATTTGTACCAATTTAAAAGTCCATCGACAGGGATTGTGTTTGCTGGCATCTCCACTCCAGAAGAGTCCTTTTTAATGAAAAGAGCTATAGTGCTTGTAAAAAAAAAAAAAATCATACATCCTATAGAAATTTCTGTAGGGTTTTATTTTTGTTTTGAAGCCCATATAAACTATGTCTCAACATGGAATATGATGCTAAGTATAGGCCCAAAAGAATTGAAAACAAGTACTCAAACAAATACATGTATATATGCATGCTTATAGCAGCACTGTTCACAATAGCCAAAAGGTCAAAACAACCCAAATGCCCATCAACATATGAATGTACTAACAACTTGTATATATGTACAATGGAATACTGTTTGGCCATAAAAAGGAATACATGTGACTGTGGATGAACCTCGAAAACATACTAAGTGAAAGAAGCCAGACACAGAATTTCAGCTAGTATATGATTCCATTTATATGAGAATCCATTTACTGAGAATCAGTAAATCCATGAGACAGAAAACAGATTGGTTTGGAAGGAATGGGGAGTGATTGCTTAATGGAATTGGGGTTTCCTTTTGAGGCAACTAGATAAAGGTGATGGTTGCAAAATATTCTGAATGGACCAAACCCCATGGCATTATACACTTGAAAGTGGTTAATTTTATATTAGGTTAATTTCAACTCAATAAAAAATTTCAAGTGAAATATTAGGTATCTGGGCAACTGGGCACTGTTTCATTTGTGGAACGCTTAGGTCAAAGGTTTTGTTTCATACGTATTATAAACAAATAGCTGGTGAATCATTTCCCTTTCTCCTGCTTTCTGAAAAGTAACAGATTGCTCATTGCCAGATGGAGCTGCTTCTCTATGTGTGCAGGGTCATATGTAGCTCCATTCAGTATACTTGAGGGCACCATGTACTGTTTTGTTGTGTGAAAGTCCTTATTCCTAAAACCATCCTGTGTCTAACAAGTAGCCAATTATGTAAAAACAAGATAAAACCATTTGAACTTTTCCCTTTTCAACTAGTTCTGTCCTTGTATGGATAAAACTTAAAAGACCAACCAGAAAAATTCACTCAATTTACATACAATGCTTTTTGCTCAGTTGCTAGAAAATGATTTTTTTTCATTTAGCAATTTCAAGCAACATTTCCCTGCATGTCTGAAAACAAATTGTTGGTGAAACATGGATACTCAATTATGCTGGCCAGTCAACATGGAAGTTTCTAAATAAAGAATAAATTAAATGCAGTCAAGGATGAATTGATATCACATCATGAAAAATTTTTTTCTAATCTCAAAATCACATTTTTGAGCTAATTAGGTATTTATAAAATTGGCGAAACAGCTATTTTTTTAAAAGACTTAAGTCAGATGTGTAATGTTACAAAAAAAATTTTTATGGTGTGCCGATAACCCAAATATTAATTTGTTCCCTTTCCCTTTTTTCATGAAATCATAATGAAATCTTTAAGCAGCAAAATAGGATGACTACATTAGTGTTTGTAACTTACAACTGCTGGTCCTGGAGACTGCCATTATTTTCATTTCTGAGGTTAGCCAGATGATTTAACACAAAGGGTTATTTTCAAACGCTCCTGATCCTTTAGCCTAATAGGCCTATGTTCTATATTTAGTATTGATTTAGTATTACCAGGAAGCAATAACTCTTTGGATCCTGATCTCATATGTTCTTGGTTAGAGAGCAAGCACAAAAGAGAAGCGGTTTCTGAAAGTTTGCACATCAGAGAGCTGGAATTTTGGCATTCTCCTCAAATACAACAATTTTTCTGGACAACACTTAGAAGATTTGTAATTAAGCATTTCAGCCTATCCCATGTGCCCAAACAGCTTAGTGTGATGGGGGTGAGAGGGTGCTGTGGAATAGGGTGCAGAAACTGGGTTAAAGAAAACATGTTGCCTAAGGAAAAGGCTTCACAGATTGCCTTTATTCCCTGAGGGGAGGCAGGGCAGGAGAGACATCCTTTACATATGGTTTTTGGAGCAATGAATGAGACTGGGACCACTCCATTACACAAAACTCAGAAATGCAACCAATGTTTGTAGGTCACTTCCTATATTGATACCAAACCTGGAACATTCCCATCTTTTTTTTTTTTCCCTTTGACACCCCCCCCCTGGAAACTCTTAATTTCCATATCTGTTCCACCTCTTCGAGACCACTCCTTTTCTGACTCTTCTCCTTACCCCTTTTGTAAATGTTCCTTGATGTCCTAGTCTTCGCCATCTTGTATTATTCTCACTTGTCATCATGATCTACTGCTACTGCTGTCACCTCCACGTTCAGCTGATGAGCCCTGATCCCAATCCACAGTATGCTCTGTGCACAGAAGCTCCATGCTGAGTCTCAGCTTTTCTTCTGGACATCTCTATCCAGTTTGCTGGCCACTCAAACTAAATTATCCAGACCTGATTTTTATCTGTGTATCATTTTTGTTAATGACACCATCAGTCAGTGGGGTTACAATTGGTCTGATTTTTCTCCACATGCAATCATGTGCTGAGTCCCTCAGAATTTGTCAGTCTTTTGAATCCGTCTTCTCCATTTTACTGCTGTTAGGCTACTTTGGATTCTATCTTAAAAAACAAAACTTTTTCCCAGGTTCCTAACTTCTACTACCAATCTGTGCCCATGTTCATCAGACTTTCAGTCCCTTTTTCTTCACCAGGCATTTCTTGGCCTCACTACCTTAACTACTCAGTCTACATAAGATGGTTAATCACTACTGCCTCAACTTGACACCACTGGCCTCAATTTCCTTCGTTTCTCAACACTCTTCCACCCTTTTACTTCTCTGCCTACAGTTCCCCCACCTTTACGTCTGGGGAAGATTGCCTGCTGAAGAAAATCAGCGATGCAGATTGATGCCAAGGTAGATTTTTGGTGTTTAGTCTCAGGGTCTTCACATCAGTCTCCCATCTTTTTACTTGGTTGTCTTTCCAATTATTCATAGAGATGATTCCACACATAATCATCCGGATTCTAGGTTGTAGTGGCCTGGTTCAAATTCCAGCTTTACTGTTACCCATGTAACCTTGAATAAGTTACTGAGCCTCTC
This sequence comes from Choloepus didactylus, assembly GCF_015220235.1. Taxonomy (NCBI): domain Eukaryota; kingdom Metazoa; phylum Chordata; class Mammalia; order Pilosa; family Megalonychidae; genus Choloepus; species Choloepus didactylus. The sequence continues at coordinate 44,336,360 of NC_051335.1, read as the reverse complement.
TCTCCCTCCATTATCTTTTAAATGTAGGTTAAAAAAAATAGTACTTCACTCATAGACTTTGAGGATTAAAGGAGAGGAGGTACGCAGTGAACACTTGGTCAATTTTGGCCAGTACAATAATGAACTCACTGTTTTATAGAGAAAATTGAGGCATCAGATGTGAATTACTTCAATTTCTGGCCCCTACCCCACGGAGTATCTGCACACTTCCAGTCTCTGCTTGTTCACAGCCCTTTGTACCTCTGTACCTTGAGCCCTTTCACCTCCAATGGCTTGCTCATAAATAGTTTCCTCTCATCCCTCGCTTCAACCCCTCCACCTTTACTTAGTTTCTTCCATCATCCTGTAACTATGCTCAGAGCTCTCCCATCCCCCAATGCACTGTCCATTGAACCTGTGTCACCTTCTAGCTTTTACCCTATTTCTTTCCTTTTCTCATATAATTTTCTTGAAAGCCAGGTTCTCACCCCTTGTTTGCACTTCCCTATTTTTATTACTTCTTCCTGTACCCTTTCTGCTCACTTCTGTCCACACCACTCCACTTCTCTCACCTACACAAAAACTGCTCCAGCAACGTTCAGCAGGTGACTGTTGCTAAAGCCGATGGATGTTTTTCACTTTGCTCACACTTCTTGACTGTATTTGATTTCCCCGACAGTCCAAACACTGTCTCATGATTTTCTGCTAATCTGGTTTTACAGATGACCCGGGAATAGGAGTAACATATTAGATAAAAGGACAAGATTGAGATGTCCATCAATCAACTAGGACTCTACATGTACTCTCTCTCCCCATCCCATTAGTAGAGATTAAGAGGCATCAACACAAAACGTAGTCTTGCCTGAGCAAAGGAAAGATCCCCAGATGTAAGGATGGGGTAAACTGTAGGTACCAGAAAGATACAAAAGCTGGAAGAGAGCTGAGAGAAGTAGGAATAGTTGAGGCCATTGGTGTCATGAAGTAATGGAAGTGATTAAGCAAATTATAAAAAATGCCAGGTGGTAAAGACAACTCAAAGCTTGAAGCAAAAATGTCCTTATGTACATAGGCATATATAATTTTTGACTAATAAAAAATAATAAAAGTTAAAACACATGCTTACTTATGAAACCTGTGGCAATCACCAGAGGTGCAGTGCTGAGACCAAAAGGGAATTATAGTGAAAATTCAAAGCACCATATACAGATGGAGTCAGGCAGTAGACAGCTGGGAAAAAAAAAACAGTTTAAGAGGGCCCTCAACTAGGAACCCCTTCCACCACATCCTTGAGTGACATCTGCTTTCTACTCAAACACTTCTAGGTACAGAATGCTCAGCCCATTTCACAGTTGTTTGGTTCAATTGGATTAATTGCCTCCTTGCAAATTCCATCTATTGGTCTTAGTTCTGCTTTCTTAGGAGGGCCACACAGGAGCAGCATGAGGTGGAGAAAATAAGGGTTTTATAGTCTGAAAGACCTGGGTGTGAATTCTAGTTTTGCTACTAATAACTAGTAACTCCGAGCAAGGTACTCTCAGCAAGCCTCCCCCCCTTCACACTCCATCTGTAAAAATGGGGATAATGTCCCCTGAACATCTTTATCTTAAAGATGAAAGTGATTATAGGTGAAAGTTTGTGGTAGATAACAGTGCTTTATCCTTTCTTTGTAAGCAGAAAAGTAAGAGTTATTACCTTTTCCACATAGAGATCCTTCAGGTATAAAAGAGAAGTCATACCTCTAAACAGTTGTATGTTTTTTTCACTGTTCACAGGTGAATTGATGCTTATTATGCAGAAATTAGAAAATACAGAAAAATTAAAATGCTAACTGTTCCCATAATCCTACTAAACATAGGTCACCGTTACATTTTTATAAAATCTTCCAGACATTTCTATGCATATATATAACTATATGTGCTTATTTTTTACAGAAGTGGGCTCATATTATACCTACAAAGTTGTAATCTGTGTTTTTCACTTAAAAATTGGAAACAACTTCACAGTAACTTTTCGCCAGTAAATATACTCTATCATTCTTTTTTAAAAATTTTTTTTAATTTTGAAATAACCTTCAAACTTATGGGACAGTTACAAAAATGGTACAAACCCCATACAGAGAACTCCAACATACATGTATCTACCTGGATACCCAGATATACCAATTTTAACATTTTGCCACATTTGCCGTATCATTCTTTCTATCCATCTATCTATCTATCACTTTTCTGAAAACTTGAGTGTAGATTGTATATATCATGTTCCTTGAACATTTAATACCACCATGTACATTTCCGAAGAACAAGGATATTCACTTAAGTAACCACCTTAAGTACAGTTATCAAGTTCAAGAAATTTAACATTGATATAAACTATACAGCCTTTATTCCAATTTTTTCATATGTACCAATGTCCTTTTGAGCCTTCTCTCTTCCCTCGTTAGATCCTGTCAAGAATCATTGTGAGGACCCAGGGCTCAGAGCCCCTCCCCCTCCTCCATTACTGAGATCCATACAACCACCTACATGACCAGGCAACAGGCCCCTCCCCACAAGGGGGAAAGCATTAAAACTTCCCTCCCCTAATCACTAGGAACCAAATCTCAGGAAACCTTGTTGTAACCAAATCTCATGAGAAAGTCCAATGTCAAAAACGTTTATACGCGTCCACACCTTGGCACTCCTCTCTTACTCTCTTTGGAATAGTGGACATTGACTTCACTCTCCCAACCTGCTGCCATTGGGGAAAATTGTCTCCTGTTTTCTAAGTCCCTAATTAAACTCATGGGTAACTCCATGCCAGGCATGTTATTTGGCCTTGGGCCTAATCTGGGTTGAATATTTGGCTTCCCAGCCAGAAGACCAAGGAACCACCAGTTGTAATGGGCAAGATGAGCCCTGGGAAAGGAGACAGACCCGGGGGAATCCCGGGATAGCCTGAAAGTTCACATGGGGAAGGCTGGCAGCCCTCCTGGAAGGGGGGGGGGTCACTAAGGGAGTATGGCAATGCCAAGAACTCCCCTGCTGGGTTGCTGGTTCTCCTGCAACAGGCCACAGGACAGTTAGGATTTCATAAGAAAAAGGAGAGCCATCAGGCTGCCAGGGCTGTTGCATGGCCTCTATTAGGAGCTGTGCACTCAGCTGCAGAAGAGGCTCTGCAGTCAAAGCTGAGGTTCACTGCCTAGAAGGGGAACTTCAGTTAGAAAGAGACATGCAGAGAGCCCAGGCAGATTTGAAGGATGCATTAAATGAGAGGCTGCACCACATAGATAAAAGCTTAGCAACATTAGCATGCTGGTATGTTTGAGTGAGAGGGTGCAAGCGGCCCAAAGGGCAAGTCAGACACATCACATGATTTCTCCTGACTGGGATCCCAAAGTATGGGACCCCATTGATTTTTCTTCAGATGAGGATGAGCTCCCATCTGACTGGGAACCTGAAATTGAGGAGAGTAAGCATGTTCATCCTCTGGTCCACCAAAAGATCAAAACAGAGCAGATACAACACCCTGATCCCCAGGGGGTGGGGGGATGGCGCTGCAGCTGCCACTGCCCTAGCAGCACCTCCTGATCAAAAGGTGCTGGTTACAATGTGGGGCTAGATGCCACTGAGTTATGGGCCATTGAGAATCAATGCGGACAAAAACCTAAAGAAATCTTACCAAATTGACTATTGTGCCTGTGTGTCACTGGCACAAAGGAAATACCACTTTCAGGACATGAAATAAATAAATTGGTCTCTACTACCATTCACCCTTCCCTCTGCCAACGTATATATTCCTTAGCCACCTGACCTGAGTCCAGCTCACTATTAAATTGGTTCATGACTCAGTGTAAAGAAACATCCCAATGTGGGGGCTGTGCCTCAGGTCACCCCCCCATTGGAGCATGCTTGATGAATTACAAGACATACTAAGGGGACTAGGAATGAAACATCATTTAATGCTGCTAACTTTGTGGGAACAGATAACAAAACTTTCACCAGGTGCATAAAAAACACAATCTTACAAAGGGCCGAGAATCAATGGCATGGGAACTGGTGTCCATTCTTAGCCCATTAGTGGGATAACCCATCTCCAGGGCTGCCCAAGTAGTAGCAGGTCTAGGAGAATCTGAATGCCTGAGGTGAAAAGGAGCTGGAGTCAGGGTTACAGGCCATACCCCCAAAAGATATGATGGTCCAAACCGTGTGTCATGAAGAAAGATATGGACTGACCTAATAGCTGCTGGCACTAAAATTGAAGATATGGATAGACAGCTGAACCCTGTGCTAGTAAGGTTATGGAGTAACTTACCAAAAGGGCAGAGGTACACCATATTTAAAACCAGGTCACTAGAGGGAGAAACTATCTCTTCCTGAAAAACTCGGCTCTTACAGTATAAAGAGCCCCCTGCTCCCCCTGCCAAGAAGGCATGGCAAGCCCCCTTTCCCCTTGCACATGGGGCAGGTCAAGATCCCCAAAGAAGAGCTATTTGTGGGGACACTGGGGATTGGAGGCTGCAAATTGAGTTAACTATTTTCTGGTCCCCCACTAATGACCGTCTCTGGTGCCAAGTAGTTAAAATTGTCCAAAGAGGACACACTAAGTGGTCACTGGTAAAGGTACCCTCTCCCAAATGTGCAGTAGCAATGTGTCAATATAAGTTGCCAGGGGACATCAAAAAACTACTGCTACCATCAAGGAATTAGAGTGGGCATTGTAATCCTTACTCATATACCATTAAATAGTCCAGTCTGGCCAGTAAGAAAAAATCGATGAAACCTGGAGAATGACTATTAATTATATAGAGCTTAACAAAGTAACTCCCCCTTTGCAGCTGTATAAAACATAACTACTTTGTTCCAGGATGTAAGTACACAATTAGGCCAGTTTCATTTTGTTAGACTTTGCTATCACTTTTTTTAGTATCTCTTTAGACCCCTCCAGCAAGCCTGCATTCGCCTTCATGTGAGAAAGACAACAATGAACATTTGCCGTGATACCACAAGAATATCTTCATGGTCTCACTATTTGCCATGGTTTGGTAGCTCAAGATTTTAAAATGTGGAAACCTCTGGCACAGGTCCCTCTCTTTCTTTATATTGATGATGTTATGTTGACAGGTAACTCTCCTGTAGAATTGGATGGCACTGCTGAGACTATTCCTCTGCTGTTGTTGATCAAGTTTAAAATTACCCCACTCCACACACTCCTAAATAGCTCATGGCTTTCCTTGGTTTGTTGGGTTACTGGAGACTGTTTATACCCCAATTAGTGCAGATTCTAAAACTGTTGCATATCCTAGTTAGGAAAGGAAAATCATGGGAATGGGATGCATGGGATGTTCCACAGCAGACTGCTTTTGAAAAAGCCAAATGGGCTATTGCACAGGCTCAGACTTTACGGGGGTTGGGCCCAGATGTGCCTTGCAAATTAGATGTGGTCAATACCAATATTAGCTTTGGGTGGGGCTTGTGGCAAAGGCAACAGGCAAAGTGAGTTCCCATTTACTTCTAGTCTCAGCTCTGGAAAGGAGCTGAACTGTGGTACAGTCCCTTAGAAAAAGAACTGTGTGCAGCCTATGTCTTGCTGCAAGTTGAAGGATGAACCCCAAAATGCCCTGTGTCATTGCACACTGCCATACCCATACAGGGGTGGATAAAAAACACAGCAAATAAACCGCATTCAGGAAGTGCTCAGTTAAGCACTCTGATAAAATGGAAAGCCTATCTGCTGCAACACAGTCTTTAACAACAGCCTCGTAAGTGCAGAAATGCATGATATTCTAGGACCAGTTTCCTATGTGAAAGAACACTTTCCCCTCCCTGCTGATCCTCTTGAGGTGGCTTTTTCTGTGCCCACCATTGACAGATGTGGCGGCGTACCAGAGGCTGCCTGGTATTTGAACAAAACTGTACGAGTTAAATTGTTTAGGAAATATAGATCCTGCACCAACTAAACATCTTTTCACTTGGTCTTACATGGAATTTGAAGTTTTAAAATAGTCAGTATCATCCTTTACCCTTTGACCCTATTTGCCCTATTCCTAACCACATCTCCTTCATTCAGATCTCTACTTGAAGCCTGGAATCTTTATCTCTTGTCCTTGCATGTGGGAGAACAAATGAATGTCAACCATGCAGAGTGTTGGAAAGGGGATGGTACTGGTGAAAAAATATAATCAAAGCAAACCGGAATCTGTGGTCAACAGTAACATTGTAATATGCTTCCATTTAATGTAACAAAGGCAATATACCAAAGCTAAATATGTATGAGAGAGGGATATAAGGGAAGGATATGGGATTTTTGGTAGTGGTGGTGTTGTCTGACCCTATGATTGTATTGTATGGTATTTTGCTTTTCTTTTTATTACCTTTTTTATCATTTGTTTAAAAAAAACTCTTTCATAGTAATCCATATGTTCAAGTGTTGACTGTGATGATAAATGCATAACTGTATGATGATACTGTGAACAACTGATTGTACACTGTGGATAATTGTATGGTATTTGAATATAGCGCTATAAAATTGTAGGGAAAAATATAAACAGGGATAAAAGTGCTGTGAAAAACATGGAGAGAGGGATGTACGTATTTACTATTGGTTAGGAAGAAGAATGGTGTAGCCTTTCTGGAGGACAGTGGGGTGGTTCCAAAAGAAGCTAAGTATGTAGGTGCCATAGGGTCCTGCAGCCTCATTAGGGGGGCATTTACTTGGAGGATCTGAGAGCAGAGACATAAATGGACATTTGCACACTGGTGTTTATGGAGGCAGTATTCATGATTTGCAATGGGAGGAGGTGGCCTAAGGTACATTGACTGATGAACAGAATGGTGAACTGTGGTATGTGTATACAATGGAGTATTGAGCAACTGCAAGGAGTGAAGCTATAAGACATGCAATGAGGTAAATGGATCCTGTAAACAGCATTTTGAGTGAACTACGCCAGAAGCAAAGGCAAACACTATAATGCCTCACCAATATGGACTAACTACAGTGTGTAAACTCAGAATTGAATCTTAGCGCACAGCTTATCAGGGGAACGCTTATTGTAATGGTCCCTAGATTGTAAGCTGTCACTCATTTTTGAAAGATGGTTTTACCAGTTATAGGATTCTTGGTTTGTACTTTTTTTGCTTTCAGCACTTCAAATATGTCATCCCACTGCCTTCTTGCCTCTATGGTTTCCAATGAGAAATTGGCACTTAATCTTACTGAAGTTCCCTTATCATAACACATTGCTTCTCTCAAGGCTTTCAGAATTTTCTATCTTTGGCATTCAACAGTTTGATTATAATATGCCATGGCATGGGTCTATTTGAGTTTATCCTATTTGGAATTGGATGATCATCTTGGATGTGTATATTCATGTCTTTGCTAAATTTATGAAGTTTTCTGCCATTATTTCTTTGAATATTTTCTCTGCCCCTTCCTCTCTTCTTTTTCTGGGCATCCCACAATGTGTATATTGGTACACTTGGTGGTATCCCACAGTTTGCTCAGGCTCTGTTCACTTTTCTACACTGTTTCTTTCTGCTCCACAGACTGGATGATTTCAATTGTTTTGTCTTCAATTTCACTGATTCTTTCTTCTGCCAGCTCCAATCTGCTGTTGAACACCTCTACGGAATTTGTAATTTCTATTACTGTGGTCTTCAGCTCTGTTTGGTTCCTTTTCATAATTTATATGTATAATATATACTATATAATATATTCATAATTCTTTGTTAAATCCTATCTTCTCTGGTGCTACACTTTCCTCTTGTTTAATCACTTTGCTTATTTTCAGGGATGTCTAGGCAGTGACCACCCTAACTTGTTCATGTTGAAAAAGTCAACATTATGGGAAAATGGGACACATTTGGTTTATTTTCTTGAAGAGGCTGTTGCTTCTGGGTTTTGGAGCTTATCTGAAATAGGAACACTCTGGTGGATTTAAATTACTGAAAAATAAACTTAGTGAGTGAAACATTCATAGAGTCTTGCATAGCAACCAGGGTATTCTTTAGGGTTTTCAAGACTACTGTTGATTTCGGCTTGTCATACTGTAGCCATTTGGCATATCTAACTGCAACTTGCATGGGGGTAACCTTCAGGAGAGCCTCTCAACTCTATTTGAAATCTCTTATCCACTGAAAACTTGTTTTGTTGCCTTTCTTTTCCCCCTTTTGGTAAAAAAGTCATTCTCAATCTCTCCATGCCAGGGTCAGGCTAATTTCTGGTTATCTGTGTCCCATGTTTTCAGGGAGTATCACTCACCTGGGGGATCCTGTCCTATGTCAGAGGGAGGGTGATGAATTTATTTGCAGAGTTAGGCTTAGAGAGAGAAAGGCCACATCTGAGCAACAAAAAAGTTTCTCTGGAAGTGAGTCCTAGGCATAATTATAGGTGGATTTAGCCTCCTGTTTTCAGCAATAAATTTTATAAAAGCAAGCCTCACGGTTGAGGGTTTGTTTTATTAAGTAGGGGGTTCCTAATTTCACATAGCATATGTTCTGTCCAAGATAAACAATCAGTGTTTCACATTATTGTCACTCAGTTGTACAATCATCATCACTCTCCATTTTAAACAATTCTCATGACCCCAAACACCCCAAAGCTCTTATTAGTCCTTAATTATTTATCTCTAGTTTTTGTGTGGTACTTGTAAGGTATTCCTATTAGTTACAGTCCCTGGTGTGCAATAGGGAGTTTTTCCCATATACCACTATATTGTTAACTCTTTGTACCAGTGTCATACCTTAGAAGTAAATCATGCAAACACTTACTTATATTTGTAGTTCTACTCTGTGGGTCACATGCCTTTAAACAACCATTTTTTATTAAATTCACCTTCAGTGAGGCACTGATACTTATAATCCCTTTAATGAACCAACATCAACCCTCTCCATTCCCATACCATTAAGTTCACTCTCATTATCATGTCTGTACATATTAGATTATCATTCCCCCTTCACTAGCTTCTGTCTATCTCTAAGTCCACTATATTCTACATCATAAGACACTGATTTTATGTTGTTCAGGGAGTTCACATTAGTGGTGACATACAATATCTTTCCTTTTAACTCTGACTTATTTCACTCAGCATATGTCTTCAAGGTTCATCCATGTTGCCATATGTTTCAGGACCTCATTCCTTCTTACTGTTGCCTACTATTCCGTCATATGTATATACCACATTTTGTTTATCCACTCATCTGTTGAAGGACACTTGGATTGTTTCCATCTTTTGGCAACTGTGAACAATGCTGCTATGAACATTTGTGAGCAAATGTCTGTTTGTTTTACTGCTTTCAAATCTTCTGGGTATATACCAAGAAGTGAAATTGCTGGATCATAAGGTAACTCAATATCTAGTTTTCTGAGGAATTGTGAAACTGTCTTCTACATCAGCGGTACCATTCATTATACAGTCCCAACAGCAAAGAATAAGAGTCCCAATTTCTCTACATCCTCTCCAGCATTTATTGTTTCCTGTTTAATGACAGCCATTCTTATTTGTGTGAGATGATATCTCATTATGGTTTTGATATCTATTACCCTAATACCTAGTGAACATGAATATTTTTCGTGTTTTTTAGCCTTTGCATTTCTTCTTTGAGAAAATGTCTTTTCATATCTTTTGCCAATTTTACAATTGGTCTGTTTGTTCTATTGTTTGAGTTGTAGGATTGCTTTATATATGCAGGATATAAGTCTCTTATCAGATACATGGTTTCCAAATATTTTCTTCTCTTGAGTTGACTGCCTCTTCACCTTTTTGACAAAGCCTTTTGAGGCACCAAGACTTTTGATTTTGAGGAGTTCCCATTTATCTATTTTTTTCTTTCATTGCTTGTGCTTTGGGTATAAGGTCTAAGAAGCTACCTCCTATTGTGAGGTCTTGAAGGTGTTTCCCTATATTATCTTCTAAGAGTTTTATGGTGCTGTCTCTTATATTGAGGTCTTTGATCCTCTTCAAGTTAATTTTTGTATAGGGTGTGATGTAAGGGTACTCTTTCATTCTTTTGGATATGGATATCCAGTTCTCTCCAGCTCCATTTGTTGAAGAGACTGTTCTGTTACAGTTCAGTGGATTTGCGGGTCTATTTCCAAAAACTCGATTTAATTCCATTGATCAATATTTCCATCTTTGTGCCAGTACCACGCTGTTTTGACAACTGTGGCCTTATAGTAGGCTTTAAAGTCAGGAAATGTAAGTCCTCCCATTTCATTCTTCTTTTTAAGAATATTTTTTGGCAATTCAAGGCTTCTTTCCCTTGCAAATAAATTTGATAACTAGCTTTTCCAAGTCTGCAAAAGTTGTTGGAATTTTGATTGGAATTGCGTTGAATCTGTAGATCAGTTTGGGTAGATTTGACATCTTAAGGATGTTTAGCTTTCCTATCCATGAACACGGAAGAGCTTTCCACCTAATTAGGAGCCCTTTGATTTTTTTTATTAAAGTTTTGTAATTTTCCATGTGGAGGTCTTTTACATCCTTGGTTAAATTTATTCCTAGGGAGTTGATTTTTTTAGTTGCTATTGTGAATGGAATTTTTTTCTTGGTTGTCTCTTCAGTTAAGTCATTACCAGTGTATAGGACGTTACTGACTTATGCACATTAATCTTGTATCCTGCCACTCTGCTGAATTTATTAGCTCAAGTAGTTTTGTCATCAATTTCCCAGGATTTTCCAAACATAAGATCATATCATCTGCAAATAGTGACAGTTTTACTTCTTCCTTTCCAATTTGGATGCCTTCTATTTCTTTGCCTTGGTGAATTGCTCTGGCTAGAACTTCTAGCACAAAGTTGAATAATAGTGGTTACAGTGGGCATCCCTGTCTCATTTCCGGTCTTAAGGGGAAGGCTTTCAGCCTCTCACCATTGAGTACTATGCTATCTGTGTGTTTTTCATATATATCCTTTATCATATTGAGGAAAATTCCTTTAATTCCTACTTTTGGAAGTGTTTTTATCAAAAGGGGATGCTAAATTTTATCAAATGCTTTTTCAGTATCTATCAAGATGATCATTTGATTTTTCTTTTTTGATTTGTTAATGTGTTACATTACATTGATTTTCTTATGTTTAACCACTCTTGCAACTCTTGCATGCCAGGAATGAACCCCACTTGCTTGTGGTGTATAATTCTTTTAATGTGTCTTTGGATTCGATTCACAAGCATTTTGTTGAGTATTTTTGTGCCTGTATTCATTAAGGAGATTGGCCTGTAGTTTTCCTTTCTTGTAGTATCTTTATCTGGTTTTGGTATTAGAGTGCTATTATCTTCATAAAATGAGTTATGTAGTGTTCCTTTTTTTTTCAATTTTTTGGAAAGAGTTTGAGTAGGAATGGTGTCAGTTCTCTTTGGAAATTTTGGTAAAATTCCCCTGTGAAGCCATCTGGTCCTGGGCTTTTATTTGTAGGTAGAGTTTTGATGACTTACTGGATCTCTTTGCTTGTGACCGGTTTGTTGAGGTCTTCTATTTCTTCTCAGGTCAGTCTAGGTTTTTCATGTGTGTCCAGGAAATTGTCCATTTCCTCTAGGTTTTCTAATTTGTTGGCATACAGTTGTTCATAGTATCCTCCTATGATTTTTAAATTTCTTCAGGATCCATAATAATGACCCCATTCTCATTTTTTATTTTATTTGGGTCTTCTATGTTTTTTACTTTGTCAGTCTAGCTAAGGGATTGTCAATCTTGTTGATCTTCTCAAAGAACCAACTTTTGGTTTTATTTTGTTCTCTCTTTTTTTCTCAAGCTCGTTTATTTCTGCTTTAATCTTTGTTATCTCTTTTCTACTGCTTTAGTATTAATTTGCTAATCATTCTTTAGCCTCTTCAGTTGTTCTGTTAGGTCTTTAGTTTTAGCTCTTTCTTCCTTTTTGATGTATGCGTTTAGATGTATAAATTTCCCTCTCAGCACCACCTTCATTGCATCCCATAGGTTTTGATATGCTGTGTTCTTGTTTTCTTTCATCTCTAGATATTTACGTATTTTTCTTGCAATTTCTTCTTTGACCCACTAGTTGTTTAGGAGTGTGTTGTTTAACCTCCCTATATTTGTGAAAGATCTGATTCTTTGGCAGCCATTGATTTCTAGTTGCATTCCATTATGGTCAGAGATTGTGCTGTGAATAATTTTGATCTTTTTACATTTATTAAGACTTGTTTTCTGCCCCAGCATATGATCTATCCTGGAGAATGTTGCATGGGTGCTAGAGAAGAATGTGTATCCTGGTTCTTTGAGATGTAATGATCTTTATATGTCTGTTAAGTCTAATTCATTTATAACATTGTTTAGGCTCTCAGTTTCTTTATTGGTCCTCTCTCTAGTTGTTCTATCTATAGAAGAGTGTGGTGTATTGAAGTCTCCCGCTATAATTGTAGAAATATCTGTTGCTCCCTTCAGTTTGTCCAATGTTTGTCTCATGATCTTTGGAGCTCCTTGATTGGGTGCATAAACATTTATGATTATTATTTCTTCTTAGTGAATTGTCCCTTTTATTAATATATATTGTCCTTCTTTGTCTCTTATGACATCTTTACATTTAAAATGTATTTTGTCTGATATTAATATAGCTACTTCTGCTTTCTTTTGGTTGCAGCTTGCATGGAATATTTTTTTCCATGCTTTCACTTTCAGTCTCTTTGTGTCACAGGGTCTAAGATGAGTCTCTTTTAAACAGTGTATCAATGGGTCATTCTTTTTAATACATTGTACCAGTCTGTATCTTTTAATTGGGGAGTTTAATACATTCACATTCAAAGTTTTACCCTGAAGGCAGTTCTTGAACCAGCCATCTTATCCTTTGGTTTTTAATTATCAGTTCTATTCTCTCCTCCCCACCTCCTTTTCTTTCCTTTAAATTACCCCTACTAATTTTCTTCAGTTCTGTGCCCTTCTTCAGACCTCCCTCTCCTTTCCTTTTGTCTCTGCCAGTAGAGCTCCCTTTAGTATTTCTTTTTTAATGCAATTTTATTGAGATATATTTACATAACATACAATCCTTCAAAGTGTACAATCAGTTGTTCATAGTTGTGCACTGATCATCACAATCTTTGAACATTTTCATTACTCCAAAAATATAAAATAAAAATAAGAATAAAAAAGAACACCCAAAAACATTCTATTCCCCTCCTCCCCCCATTGTTCATTTACTTTTTTCCACACTCATTTTTGTTAACTTTATCAAAAAATTAAAAAAAAAAACAATAAAAACAACATTTCAAACAAAACCAAAACAAAGGAATAAGAAAAAACAAATAACCTAAAATAACTACATTGCTTCCAGCATGTTCCTACCCTTTAGTATTTCTTGCAGGATAGAACTCTTGTTAACAAATTCTCTCAGCATTTGTTTGTGAAAGTTTTAACCTCTCCCTCAATTTTGAAGGAGAGCTTTGTTGTATAAAGAATTATTGGTTGGCAATTTTCTTCTTTTAGAATCTTAAATACGTCATACCACTGCCTTCTCACCTCCATGGTATCTGCTGAGTAGTCAGTACTTAGCCTTATGTGGTTTCCTTTGTGTGTGGTGGATTGCTTCTCTTTTACTGCTTTCAGGACTTGTTCCTCTTCAGCATTTGACAATCTCATTAGTATATGTCTCAGAGTAGGTCCATTTGGATTTATTCTATTTGGAGTTCATTGGGTGTCTTTGATTTGCATGTTTATGTAGTTTATAAGGATTGGGAAGTTTTCCCCAACTATGTCTTTAAATACTCTTCCTAGCCCTTAACTCTTCCCTTCTTCTGGGACACCAGTGATTCTTACATTTTGCATGCTTCATTTCCCTGAGATCCGTTTCAAATTTTTTTATTTTTTTCACCATTAGTTCTTTTGTGCATTTGCATTCAAATCCCTGTCCTTTAATTCACTTATTGTTTCTTCTGCCTCTTCAAATCTGCTGTTGTGTGTCTCTAGTTATTTTTAATTTGATCTACAGTACCCTTTATTTCCATAAGATCTACTATTTTTTAATTTACTCTTTCAAATTCTTTTTTATTCTTTTCTGGAGACTTCTTTATGTCCTTTATGTCTTTAACCAACCCATTGAAGTTGGTTTGGAGATTTGTATATAGTTCTTTGATTAGTTGCTCCAGATTCTGTTTCTCCTCTGGCTTCTTAATTTGGTGGTTTAGCTTGTCCACATCCACTTGTGTCTTCATATGCTTTGCGATTTTCTGTTGGCTTTGAGGCATTTGCTTATCTTGCTAAGGTTATTTTGAGATATGCAGGATTATTTGAGCATTTGTACATAATCTGGCAGAGCTACACCTTGCTGGAGTGCACTTTCCCTGTCCTCCCAGCAGATGATGCTCTTTAGCTACCTCTTACTCTCAAGCCAGCTTTCTCCCAACTTTGCCTATTCACTTTGCAGGGTCCAAATCAGGTGGAAATACAATCAGCACACCAGTTCTCCATGTGCACTGAGGACTGCAAGCCCTGGGGGTGGGGGTGAGCCCTGTGCAGCCCAGCAGGGAGTCCGCTTAAGGGTGTAGTGAGTCTGATAATTCCTGGGCCTCTGAGTCAACAACTCTCAAACTGCAGGGCTGTGCATCTCAGCCCCTTGTTCAGATGCACACTGGACCCTGTCTGCCATATGCCCACCAGCCTCTGGAGTTGGAGAGAGGCTCCTGGCACTTCCATGTTGTGCCCTCACCTCTTCCCACCTCTTGCCCATGCACAGCATGGCCCATAGAGGAAGAGTAAGTGGTCACCACAAGTCCACTGAATCATAAGTTCCCTCATGGGAGCTCCTGGCTGCAGGTCTGTGAATGGTTATCTCCCCAGCCAACTGCTGAGATGGGTGCATGGGGTGGGGAAAGGTGCTCCCTCCTGCTCTTGGCATCTGGCAGTGATTCCTGGCAAACACACTCATCTTGCCTTTCAGGCACAGTCTTTCCACCTCTCCATCCAAGTCCCGACTGTGCATTGTAGAGTTCCCTCTCTAGCCAGTTGCACCCTGGAACCACTGTTCTGAGCACCCTCTGCCCCATCTCTTGTTCTTTCCGTAGAGTAGAAATTTGCTCTGCCCCTCCTATTCTGCCATCTTTCCAGAAGTCTCTTAAGGCTTTTTTTTTGATACAGTTTTATTGAGATATAATCACATAACATACATTCAAAGTGTACAATCAGTTGTTCACAGTATTGTCATATAGTTGTGATTTCATCGCAACAATAAACTTTGAACACTTTCATTATTCCAAAAAGTAAAATAAAAATTAAAATAAAAAAGAACATCCAAAACATCCCACTACCCTCCTCCCCCATTGTTCATTTATTTTTCATACAGTTTAATTGAGATATACTCACACACCCTACAGTCATCCACAGTGTACAATCAGTTATTCATGGCAGCATCATATAGTTGTGTGTTCATCACCAGAATCAATTTTTGAACATTTTTCTTACTCCAAAATAAAAATAAAAGCAAAAGAGGAATACCTAACTCTTTCCATCCCCTCCATCCCACCCTATTCTTCATCTGACTTTTGTCCCCATGTCTCCCCTCATCCGTCCATACATTGGACAAAGGAAGTGCAAGCCACAAGGTTTTCACAGTCACACAGTCACACTATGCAATCTTCATAGCTATACAATCATTTTCAAGGATCAAGATCACTGGGCCACAGTCTGACAGCTCCAGGTATCTCCCTCTAGCCATTCCAACACACCAAAGACCGAAAGGTGATATCGATATAGCACATAAGAATATCCTCCAGAGTGACCTCTTGACTCCATTTGAAATTTCTCAGCCACTGGAACCTTATTTTGTTTCATCTCTCTTCCCCCCTTTTGTCAAGAAGATCCTCTCTCTCAATCCCACAGTGCTGGGTCCAGGCTTATCTCCAGAAGTCATTTCCCACATTGCCAGGGGGATTCACACCCCTGGGAGTCACGTCCCATGTAGAGGGGAGGGCAGTGAGTTCATGTGTCAGGTGGGCTTAGTGAGAGAGGGGGCCACATCTGAGCAACAAAGAGGCTCTCTGGGGGGGACTCCTAGGCACAATTATAAGTGGGCTTATCCTCTCCCTTGCAGCAACTAGTCTCACAGGGGAAAGTCCCCTGACTGAGGGCTCAGCCCATCAAATTGGCAGTCCTCAATGTTTGCAGGAAAATCAGCAATAGCCCATGTAGGGAAGTCCAACACTTCTGCATTTTTCCCCAGCTCCTCAGGGTGGGGGGGGCTGTGAATACACTTATACTCTCTGCCTGTTTCATTCTGGGATGGGTCAGGGTTTACAAACCCACCAAATCCCACTTCCCATTCAAAGCTCCATGCACCGATGGTGTTCAAACTGATCATACAAGTTATCTAGTGTGCTAAAGAAAATATAGATGCTGCACCAGATAAACATCTTCTCCCTTGGTCTCATAAATAAGCTGCAGTTTTAAAACTCAGTCAGTATTGTCCTTTACCCTTTGGGCCTGATTTACCTCAGTCCAACCAGATCTTCTTCATTTATATCTCTAATTAAAGTCTGAATTCTTTTTCAGCTCTTTCAACAGTTGCTGTATGGGGTAATACTGACATTCATAGCTGCTGCGTTGTAGCTCTGAGTCTCATGTGTCACACAGATACCCAAAGTTCCCACAGACTGACCAGGCCATACACAAGGAGCTCAGCATCTCAAGATTTAGAGATAACCATTACAACTCAGGAACAGATGTGACTGCTGTAAGAGCTTACAACTAGGGACCATTACATTAAGCATTCCCCTGGTAAGCTGTGCCCTGAGATTCAGTTCTCAGGGTTTACACATTATAGTTAGTCCATATTAGTGAGGCCTTACATGTTTGTCCTCTTGTTTCTGCATGCTTCACTCAAAACGTTGTACTCAAGATCCATTCACCTAGTTGCATGTCTCAAGGCTTCATTTCTTCTTGTAGCTGCTCAATATTCTATTATATGCATACACCACAGTTCACCATTCTGTTCATCAGTCAATGGACTCTTAGGCCACCTCCATCTATTGCAAATAGTGAATACTGCTGCTACGTATACCAGTGTGTAAATGTCCATTCATGTCCCTGTTCTCTGATATTTCAAGTATATACTCCATACTGAGGTTGCAGGACCTTAAAACCCCCACATACCTAGCTTCTTGTGGTACCACCATACACCATTCTACTTCCCCACCAACAGTGAATACATACATCTCTCTCTCCAAGTTCTCTCCAGCATTGTGTCCTTCTGTTTATTTTTTCCCTGAATTTTTATAGGGATATATTCAAATACCATACAATCATCCACAGTGTATAATCAGTTGTTTACAGTATCATCATATGGTTGTGCATTTGCCACCACAATTAGCAATTACACTTGTTCATTACTCAAAAAAGAGAACTGAAACAAAAGAAAAATAAAAAGGATAAAAGTAAAAGTAAAAATAAAATAAAATACAGCAATAAGGTCAGTAATAGAAAGGATGAGAGGGAAAGTAAAATAAGATAAAATATAGCCAAAAGAAAGAGGAAGAGGTGAAAAAAGTAAAAATACAAAACAAAAAGAAAAAGAAAGAAAAATGGCAACTAAAAAGCCACAAAAGTTTAAAATAAGATAAAATACCATAAAAAAGAAAGACAACAAAACTAATGCCAAGAATCTCTTACCCCTCCCTTATGTCCCTCTGTTATAGGCATTTAGCTTTGGTTTATTGCCTCTGTGACAATTAAAGAGAGCATATTGCAATGTTACTGTTAACTATAGACTCTAATTTGCATTGATTGTGTTTTCCGCCAATACCACCCACTTTTTAACACCTTGCAAAGCTAGCATTCATTTGCTCTCCCTCATACAGAAACATATTTGTACATTTTATCACAATCATTGACTGCTATAGGTTTCACTAAGCCACACAGTCCCAGTCCTTATCTTCTATCTTTCCTTCTGGTGTCCTACATACCCCTAACCTTTCTCTTTTATCCATACTCACAGCCATCTTTGTTCAGTGTATTTACATTATTGTGCTACCATCTCCTAACATTGTGCACTAAACCTCTCTCTCCTGTCTTCCTTTCTGTTTGTAGTGCTCCCTTTAGTATTTCCTGTAGAGCAGGTATCTTGTTCACAAACTCTCTCATTGTCCAAGAACATTTTAAACTCTCTCTCATATTTAAAAGACAGTTTTGCCAGATATAAAATTCTTGGTTGGTGGTTTTTCTCTTTTAGTATCTTAAATATATCAGACCACTGCCTTCTCACCTCCATGGTTTCTACTGAGAAATCTGCACATAATCTTATTGATCTTCCCTTGCATGTGTTGGATTGGTTTTCTCTTGCTGCTTCTAGAATTCTCTCTTTGTCTTTGACATTTGATAATCTGATTTTTAAGTGCCTTGGTGTAAATCTATTTGGATCTATTCTGTTTGGAGTTTGCTGCACTTCTTGGATCTGTAATTTTATGTCTTTCATATGGCATGGGAAATTTTCAGTGACTATTTCCTCCATTATTGCCTCTGCCCCTTTTCCCTTCTATTCCCCTTCTGGGATAACCAAGACACATACATTCATGCACTTCATGTTGTCACTCAGTTCCCTGAGATGTCACTCACATCTCTCCATTCTTTTCCCCATCTGTTCTTTTGTGTGTAGGGTTTCAGATGTCCTATTCTCCAATTCATGAATCTTTTCTTCTGCCTCTGGAAATCTGCTGCTGTGTGTTACCCTTGTGTCCCTCATTTCTTATGTTGTGCTTTTCATTCCCATAAGTTCTGCCAATGGGTTTTTCAAACTTTCGATTTCTTGTGTTCACCCAATGTCTTCTTTATATTCTTCATCTCTTTTCCCATATCTTCCCTCAACTTGTTGAATTGATTTTTTGGATTGATTTTTAATTGATTTAGGAGATTTGTTTGATTAATAATTAGCTGTTTCAATTCCTGTATCTCAGTTGAAGTGTAAGTTTGTTCCTTTGACTGGGCCATATCTTTGTTTTTCCTAGTGTGATTTTTCATTTTCTGTTGTCTAGGCATCTGGTTTTCTTGAATGTCCCAATCAGATTCTCCCAGACCAGTGGGGCTCAGGTCTCAGGAGGAGGCTGTGTATTCAGTTTTAGGTTTCCCTGAGGGTGGGTCCTAGAAGATAGACTTTCCCGTGAGGTCTTTAGACTCTGTGCTTTCCCCGTCCAGCCCAGCAGGTGGCACTTGTCAGCCCCAGCTCTCCACCAGCATAGAAAGGTGCAGTCCCTTTAATTCACAGTTGACCCTTACCTGGGTAGGTGCCCAGGATGTCGGAAGCCAAGCTTAAGTTGTTTCTAGTTTGTTTGTTTGTTTTCCCCCAAGCCCTGGGGTCTAAATTCTCTGAGGGAGGGCTGCCACTTGAGCTGGTCCC
Organism: Choloepus didactylus; assembly: GCF_015220235.1. Taxonomy (NCBI): domain Eukaryota; kingdom Metazoa; phylum Chordata; class Mammalia; order Pilosa; family Megalonychidae; genus Choloepus; species Choloepus didactylus. Next base: position 44,317,079 of record NC_051335.1, on the reverse strand, counting down.
ACCCCCCTTTTCTTAGGGAAGATACACCCCCTTGGGAGTTATCTTCTCCATTTGAATTCCTCCTTTGTAATTCTGGCTCTGTTAACTCCACCCTTGCCTGAGACAGCACAGAATTAAAGATGCCTGAGGCTTTCTCTAATGGCCTGCTTAGAATGAGAGAAAATAAAATGGAAAAAGAGCAAAAGCCCCTTTCAGAGCCGGTCCCCAGCTCATCAATTTCCTTGGGATAGAGCCGTTTTCCAGTATTCTGAGGTCAGCATCTCCAAAAGTCTCTGTTTTTATTTATTTATGTATTTTTTCCCATCAGCCCTGTGTCCTCCCTGCTGGAAGGAATCTGCCTCCTTTTCTGCTCCATGCTTGTAGCTTGTGTTCAGTAGTCCAAATGTGTTTATTAAAACCCCAATTGAGCTAAGTTAAGTTACTTTCCCTGTAATGTGTTTCTTTTTTTCTCATGGCAGTGTTTCAGCTTGGCTGCCTGAGGAGGGAGGGGCACTGGCTCCAGGTTTGTGGAGCTTTACTTATGATTCTGAGCTACAATCTCAGCTGTTCCACCCATTCCAGGCTGGTGTACGATGTGTGTCCATTCATGGATGTCTCCCAACAGTTGTTCCAGATTATTTACTAGTTGTGCCTGGTTATTTACTAGTTGCTCTAGAGGACTAACTAAATTCTACAGCTCTCTATACTGCCATCTTGCTTTACCCCATCCTAACGCTTTTAAATGACCTTTTTTTCTTGATTTGGTACCCAGCTTGTTACTGCAGTCCTTTATTTTCTGGAGCTTTGAGAAAAATGTTTCTTTCAATTCCTGTTGGCTATTCAAAGCTTCCGTGGGGGGATGGACCTCTGGACCAGCTCACTCCACCATGTCAATTGGGGCAGGCTCCTCCGTCATTCTTACTGTCTACATACTAGTCCATTTTGTGGATGTATCACATTTTATTTAACCTATTTCCCCATCATTATGCAGTTAAGTTTTTTTGTTGTTACTTTGCTGTTACAGACAATGCTGATCTAATCATTAAGAAACAGAAGAGTACCCCAAATTGAAGTCTATTCTACAGCACAACTTGCCTATACTGCTCAAAAAGTTCAATGTCTTAAAAAACAAAGGCTTGGCCACTCTGCAAGGAAATTCACTGCCCTCCCTGCTACATGGGTCATGACTCCCAGGGGTGTAAGTCTCCCTGGCAATGTGGGACATGACTCCTGGGGATGAGTCTGGACCCAGCATCATGGGATTGAGAAAGCCTTCTTGACCGAAAGGGGGAAGTGAAATGAAACAAAATAAAGTTTCAGTGGCTGAGAGATTTCAAATACAGTCTAGAAGTCATTCTGGAGGTTATTCTTATGCACTGTATAGATATGCCTTTGTAGTTTTTAGTGTATTGGAATAGCTAGAAGGAAATAGCAACTGTTGGACTGCAACCCAATAGCTTTGATTCTTGAAGATGATTTACAACTATATAGATTATATGATGTAACTGTGTGAAAAACCTTGTGGCTCACACTCTCTTTATCCAGTGTATGGATGGATGAGTAGAAAAATGGGGACAAAAATTAAATGAAAATATGGTGGGATGGGGGGATGGTATATTTTAGGTGTTCTTTTTTACTTGTATTTTTGTTTTTATTTTTATTTTTTGCAGTAATGAAAATGTTCAAAAATTGATTGGGGTGATGAATGCACAACTATATGATGGTAGTGTGAACAATTGATTGTACTTTGTGGATGATTGTATGGTATGTGAATATATTGCAATAAAATTAAAAAAAAAAAAACCCTGAAAACAAACAAACAGAAAAAAAGAAAGGCTTGAGGAACCAACTTTTCCAGATCAAAGGCACCTAAAGAGACATAAGCACTAAAAGTAATGTATAATCCTGAATTGGATCCTGGTTCAGAAAAAAAAAATTCTTGCTATGAAGGATATTTTGGGGTCATTGGCTAAATGTAAATATGGATTGAGTATTAGATAATATTGTGTCAGTGTTAATTTCCTGATTTTGATAACTGTACTGTAGTTATGTAAGAGAATGTCCTTGTTCTCAGAAAATACATACTGAAGTTTTTAGCTGTAAAGGGACATCATGTCTGAAATTTAACTGGTTCAGAAAAAAAGTGTGTGTATGTATAAAAAGAGAAAGAAAGCAAATGGGGCAAAATTTCAAAAGCCAGTGAATGCATATTCATGAGGGATATACAGCAGTTCTTTGTACTATTCTTGAAACTTTTCTATAATTTTGAAATTATTCTTTTTAAAAAGTTATGCATAAGCAGGTTCCAAATGCAGGGTCAGCAAACTCAAGGAACAGGATTAAGTCTCCAGGAGGTCATCAGGATATTTAACTAAAGAATCATATCTGGAGGAAAGAATACAAACCATATGTGGAACAGCTGAACCAGGGGTTCTTCTCTCTCACCCCAGGACTCAGGGTGATTCCCAACTTTTCCACTGAAGTACACCCAAATAGAGGAAAATGAACTTCTTTATTGTTTTCACTCTGTAGCTGCCACTGTTTTCTTTTGTTTCTACCTATATTTGGGTTTCTTTTTCATTTTGTTGAAGTAACATTTCTTTTTTTCTTATAGGAGGTATAGATAAAACAATCAAAATAAACATGCTGAGATGAACTTTCTTGTACATACATTTTTCTGCCCTTGTCTGGTTATTTCCTTTAGATAAATTTCTAGAAGAGAAATTTCTAAGTCAGAGTTTTGTGCACATTTAAAAAAAAAAATCCATTGTTTTATATTGTTAAATACCCTGTGGAAAGTTTTTACCATGAACACATTACCCAACCTCAACAATTATCAACTAATGTCCAATCCTTTTTATATACACCTTTACCCATTCCCCTTCTACAATGGTTTCTTTTGAATCAAATCCTAGATATTATACCATTTCATCCATAAATACTTCATTATATATCTGTAAAATACAAAGACTTTTTAAAACTGCAATCATAGTACTATTATTGAACCCCCCAATCTAATTCTTCTCCATATATATGACACAGGCATATATTACAGGCAATTCTAAGATAGACTGTACAAAATAAAATACTCATTAACCTAGATTTATACTAATTTAAGCTCCCAAAGACTCAAGAATATTAGGAGATATAATCAAAATAAGAGATAAAATACAGTTAAGTTGATAAATAATTATTAGAAAAATGTATCAGATATTATTACACCTTTAAAAGCCCACGCACAGAATGTAAAATGGCATGGCTGCTGTGGGAAACTCTTTGGGGGTTCCTCAGAAAGTTATGTATGGACTTAGCATATGACCCAGAAATCCCACTTCTAGGTATATACCCAAAAGAATTGAAAGCAGGAACTGCAACAGATATTTGCACACCAATGATCTTATCAGCATTATTCACAATTGCCAAAAGATGGAAGCAACCCAATGTCCACCAACAGATGAATGGATAAACAAAATGTGGTATATGCATTCAACAGAATAATATTCAGTCATGAGAAGGAATGAAGTTCTGATACCTGTGACAACACGGGTGACAACTGAAGACATCATGTGAGTGGAATAAGCCAGACACAAAAAGTATGATTTTACTGATCTGAAGTAATTACAATAAACAAACTCATAGAGTCAGAAACTAGAATACAGGTTTTTGGGGGTGGGGTAGGGTAGGGAGTGAGGAGTTAATTCTTAACTGGTGCAGGGTTTCTGTTTGGGATGATGGAAAAGTTTTGGTAATGTGTAGTGGTGATGGTAGCACAACATTGTGAAAGCAATAAACATCAGTGAATTATATATCTAAATGTGGTTAAAAGGGGGAAATTTTAGGTAATACATATGTTGCTAGAACAAAAATTAAAAGCAAAACAAAACAACAAAAAAAAAAAACCAACCATAGGACTGTACAACACAGTGAACCTTAATTTAAAATATGGACTATAGTTAATTGTACAATTATAATCATATTCTCTCATCAGTTGTTAAAAAGGTACCACACTAATGCAAAATGTTAAAAATGAGAGTGGATACATGGGAACTCTGTATTTTCTACATGATCTTTCTGTAAACCTACAACTTCTCTAATAAAAATTTTAAAAGCCCACACACAAAGTGGAGGTAAAAACATTTGTATAATTGTGTAAATTTTATAATTTTATCCAGACTCAGCTAAACAAATTTATATTTGGTAACAGTTTTTATAATAGTAGCATACTACAATTGATACATTTCAATTGTAACCCCAAGATTATATTGTATGTACACAAACTTCATTTTATTTTCAGTGGAAAAGTCTAAATGCTTGCCTGGACTCTAAATTATGTCCTTAAATATTCATATTTTAATACAGCCATTAAAAACATACTAAAATAATACCATGGGAAATTTCTGAAAGTGTATTTTTTCCATTTTTTTAATTAGAGAAGTTGTAGGCTTACAGAAAAATCTTGCAGAAAGTAGAGTTCCCACATACCACCCTATTGTTGACACCTTGCATTAGTGTGGTGCATTTGTTACAATTCATGAAAGAACATTTTTGCAATTGTACTATGTAGTCCATTGTTTACAATAGGATTCACTGTGTTGTAAAGTCTATGTTTTTAAAAATTTTTATTCTAGTAACATATACAACCTAAAATTTCCTCTTTTAGCCACATTCAAATATATAATTCAATGCTGTTAGTTTCGTATACCATGTTGTGCTACCATCACTTCAACGTGTATTTTTAATTCAACAAAACTAGTTGAAAAGTCTGTTTATAGTATGATTCAAATTTTGTGTATATAAGGGAAAAAAGGCATAAATATGTGTAGTTCAAAATGTTAACTGTTAACAGAGCTCTAGCCCAATGATAGGATGATGATATTTATTCTTTTTTTTTTAACCAATTTTATAATCTAAAAATATGCTCTAAGAATCCTTGGTTTGATTAGTAACTATCCTTATAGATGCAGGATAGAATAGAAGTTAAGTGCAAAATCTTTGTACTCTAACTCCTGGCTTCAAAATCTGACTCTCTCTCTTACTAGCTGTGTAACTTGGCCCAAGCTCCTTAAAATCTCTGGGCCTCACTTTCCTCATATGTAAAATGGGAGTAATATGTGTTGCTACATGATAGAGCCATTGTGAAGTTTAAATGAGTTAATGTATGTAAAGCAATTAAAACAGCACCTGGCAAAATTCGGTAATGTATAGTGGTGAAGGTAGCACAACACTGTGAATGTAATAAACACCAATGAATTATATAAATGAATGTGGTTAAACAGGGAAATTTTAGGTAATATATATGTTGCTAGAACAAAAATTAAAAGCAAAACAAAACAACACTTTCTGAGGAACCCCCAAACTGTTTATTTAAAATAAATAAATAAATAAATAAATAAATAAATAAATAAATAAATAAAATGTCCTTAAATTTAAGCTAATGTGCAATTTTCCAGATGGGAAGGAAAGGATTAAGCATCAGGTCTGCAATCGTTTTTCTCCAATTACTTGGGGAAAGGAGCACCATAGGAAAGAGGGTGGGTGACCCTGTCAAAGCTTCTTGTAAACATATTAATGATAGACATCATGGTAAACAAACTAATGATGTTTGCTAGTGAGAGTAGTTATCCATGGAATGCTTTTAGCAGGATATACCTGGTCTAGCATTGCATATGATAAACTTGATATCTATGGATTTATGGGTTCCTGGAAAATGTCATGTAAGCTCTGTCACTGAGTAGAAAATGAAAATGAAAACAAGACAGCTCATTCTGTATAAAGGATATGATTGCACACATCTCTTAGAGACCTCATATGTTAATATGGACCCAGAGTGCATCCAATGCAGCAAAAAAGAGGGTCTGGGGAGGTGCATTGACAGTTCTGTACCCTTCCCTTCTCCCCTGTGCCTCACAATTATCTGTATCCTTGATGTTATTAATAAAACTTAATACTGGGTAAGATCTCTGATTTGTGTGAGTCTGATTTGATAATCTAATCCTCTGTTTTCTTACAAGATTTCATTGTACAGCATAATTTATTGCCTTTTGAGAGTTAATAAGCATTTGGTATTGTTAAGAAGTGTTTAAACAATATAGTTTTGGTTATGCGTCAAAGTTTTACAACAATCTTGCATACAAAAGAAAAGACCCCTAGCTAGCCAATTTACTATTAGTGAGGACGTTTTGTAAGAAAAAGAATGGTTAGAAAATTATTGTAGGACCAGAGTACAAAAAGAAAAAAAAGTGTCTAGTTAAAAGTTACTAGGCTCTTTCCTGGTAATCAGCAGTGTGGATGGGGAACTAGCTTCCCAGAAAACATCTTAATCCCATTAAATTTCATCTGAAAATGGCTTAAGCCTTTTATCAGAAATGTTAGTTTTTTTCAGAATGAGTCTGTGGATTACAAAAAAAAAAAAAAAGTGTCCCAGATAGGTTTGGAACTATTTCTTTTTTACTTAGATATGCTTTAAGGATGTGTCTTGGTCAAAAAAAGGTACATCTCATTGTCTTTATGTGCTGAGATCATTAATTGAATTTGTTGTCTAATCACTTTTTAAATTTCTAACAAATGGTGGAAATTTGGCAGTGTTAATTTACACAGTACACATATAATCATTACCAGCATTATTTATGTCCATGCTGATATTCCTTTAAAGTAGTTTCTTACGTTAGAAAAGTACTTGCAAACAAAATCCCATAATATCTTATATTCAGTGTTAGCTATTTCATATAGCCTATGGACCTGGGTGTAGTAAGTGCTATTGGTGCCCTGCCCAGTCCATTTACCAACTAGTGCCCCCATCCCACATTTGCTTCAACTGCAGCTTATACCTTTGACCTTATTCTGGTGACTTGCCCTTGTTCAATGAGAGCCTGGGAGGCAATAATCCCCCTCTTCCTGGGTAGCCAGTGATACTAGGATACAAAATCCCTGTCCCCTGCCTCCAGGAAGGATCACTGCAGGGTTTTGCTCCTGTGGATAAGGCCAAGGCTAGACATCACCTGAAACCATGTCCTTGCTCAGCTCTCTCCTTTTCCTATCCCTGTTTCACTCCGTCCCTTGTTAGTTTTTCCTTAACAGCACTCCCTCCACAAATCAAGTGCACCAAAATCCCTTTCTAGAGTACACCACCTAAGGCACTGAGCTTCTTTATTATGTATGCTCTGTTTTACTGGGCCTGTTTGATTTGTTTCTGTGCATTGTTTCACTGATTAACACACATAAGCATCTTTGTTGTATGGTCAGTAAATCCAGTTCCATGGCTATTAAGTAATCATTAGGGCCAGAGTCAACTTCCATTTGAAGGCTTTGTAAAGCCCTGACTATTGTATTTTCTATTGCTTCTGGAATGCCAAAAATACTTTTTTACTGCCCTATCAGCATGTCTACTCTGACAGCAGATCTAGTTTGCCTTTGCTAGTGTTCCAGGTTGCTAATGCTGCCATTATGCAAAATATCAGAAATGGATTGACTTTTATAAAGGGGGTTTATTTGGTTACAAAATTATAGTCCTAAGGCCATAAAACTGTCCAAACAAAGGCATCAACAATAGGATATACTTTTACTGGAGAAAGGCCATTGGCATCCGGAAAACCTCCATTCGCTCAGAAGGCACATGGCTGGCACCTGCTTGCTCCCAGGTTGCATTTCAAAATGACATTCTCCAAAATGTTGCTCTTGGGGCATTTTGTCCTCTCTTAACTTCTCTGGAGCAAACTCTGGGCTAGTATCTCCAAAGTTTCAGCAAAAGTCTGCTTTCAATGGCCATCTTCAAAATGTCTCCCTAGGCTGCAGCCCCGAGCTCCTTCTGTCTGAGCTCTTATAGGGCACCAGTGATTTAATTAAGACCCATGCTGAATGGGCAGGGCCACACATCCATGGAAATAATCTAATCAAAGGTATTACCCACAGTTGGGTGGGTCACATCTCCATGGAAGCAATCCAATCCAAAGATTCCAATCTAATCAACACTGATACATCTGCCCCAAAAGATTTCATTAAAGAACAAAGTGTTTGGGGAGACATAATACATCCAAACCGGCACACTTGGTTTCATCTGCAGTATTTGTCTGTGAGGCTATCTGTGTTTTATCAATATCCCCAAAGTTTGCCCATGTTCCTGGCTGCCAGGAAGTAACATCTTTTACTATCAATAAAGTCATAGAACAGGTACCGAACCTATTTCCTAAGAGGACTTCACAGGCATCATTTCCACAAAGAGCAATCTATTTGCAACATAATATTTGGCTAGCCATACCAAGTAAATGAAATTTCTCTTTAAATGTTATATTTTTGACATGGTCATGTGTACAAATTTCATTTATCTAATCATATCCTGAAAAGAGGAATGACTGAGGATTATCAAACCTATTTTTCATTTAAAGATATATTACAGTTAGAATAAGTAAAATATAGCGCCGTGTTCTTTAACAAATTGCAGATTTTCTTTTAGCTCCATTTAAAATGCACTCCTGAATTTCATTTATTGGAGGTCCTGCCCTTATAATCCCCTGAGAATTCATTAGTTTTATTCACCATTTTTTATGACTTCCGATAGGACACTTTCACTCACAAGTAGCATCCACTGAGAAGCATGCCTCTGGTATAGTCCTTTCTACTGAGACTCTAATGTTCCTTGTCATTCCTTCCAGAATGACACCTTCTAGCCTGTTCCAGTTCCATTTGCTATTATGCAAAATACCAGAAATGAATTGGCTTTCATAAAGGGGATTTATTTGGTTACAAATTTATAGTTCTAAGGATATAAAAGTGTCCAAATTAAGGCATCAACAAGAGGATACCTTCACTGAAGACAGGCTGAAGGCATCCGGAACACTTCTGTCAGCTGGGAAGGCACATGACTGGTGTCTGTTGTTTCTTTGTTCCCAGGTTGCATTTCAAAATGGCTTTCTCCAAAATGTCTCTGGGTTTCTCTTAGCTTAGCATTTCCAAGTGTCCTTCTGTCCACATTTCCAAGCATCTCTAAGCATCAGCCAGCATCTGGGTCTCCTGGCTTAGCATATCTTGGGGCATTTTTGATCTCTCTGCTCTCTGTGACAGCTTCCTTTAAAGGACTCCAATAAACTAATCAAGACCTACCCTGAGATCAAGACTACCTGGGTGGGGTCAAATCTCCATGGAAACATTCAAACAAGAAGCCACACCCTAATCAAAAAGATTAATAAATCTGCCCCCACAAAATTGCATTAAAGAATATGGCTTTTTGGGGAGCATAATATATCCAAACCGGCACATAGCCTACCACTGTCCAAAAGAACTTTCTACAATGATGGAAATATTCTAAGTCGACTCTGAGGACTTGAAAGGTGGCTTGAAGAACCAAATTGTAATTTTGTTTAATTGTAATTAATGTAAACTTAGATTTAAATAGCCAGATGTGACTAATGGCAACTATGTTGGACAACACAGTTCTACCTGTAAATAATAGCAGGGACCTTTAGGCAAGCCTGAAGAGAGAGCAGAGACCACCTGTTGAAAGACAGAACAGTTCTGGTTCATTTACTACAGTAACCAAAAGTATCAGAATGGAAGGGCCCAGAGCTTGGTTTCTAATACTGTTCTCCGATAAAAGAAACCAAAGCTCCTTGGAAAAATGGCTGATTCCAAGACTAGGGCAGGGAAAGTACAAGATGAGCCTGGAATATTTTATGGTGCCAGAAATTAAGAAAATGCTCAAGAATGATGGGGAAATGTGAAAAGGATGCAGGAACCAACATGAGGACATTAATGGGACAACTGGTGAAATTTGAACAAGGATTCTAGATTGCTTAATACTGTTGTACCAGTGTTAATTCCTGACATGAAGGGACTCCCAACAGCCAAACTTTGGGAAATCTGGGTAAAAAGGAAATAATGCTACTAATGGATCATTGCCTACAGGATAAAATAGGAATCCCTGAGTCTGCATGACGTAAATAAATACTTTAATACTTTAATAAATAATACATGGGGCAAAGGGGAACCTCTTCATTACAACAATGTTCCAACTGAAGAGGAAATTATGGTAATGGAAAAACAGCCCAATAATAATTGTTTCAGGAAAGAATCATCAGTGGATTCTAAATTGGTGGGGTGAAAGTTTGATGAGGAACAGGATATTTAGTTAGCGTCAAAGGACTATTCCTCAAATTATGTATTAATCACAAAGGGAAAAATAGTGATGTTACAGTGCAGAAACCTAGTAGGCAGTGCCTTAGCCAAGTGATCAAAATTAACATCACCAATAACGCAACAAATTGAAATCATGTGCCTCCAGAAATGAAGCACTGTGAAGGGAACACTGTTACAACTGTGGTGTTTTGCTAAAATGAAATGCCTGAAATTTAATCACTTGGCAATATCAGACAAACCTAAACTGAAAGACATTCTATAGAATAACTGGCTAGTACACTTCAAAAATGTCAAGGTCATGAGGAACTGTTCCAGGATAAAGAGACTAAGGAGACTTGAAAACAAAATGCAAAATGTGAACTTGGATCAGATCCTGGTCCAGAAAAAGGACATTAATGGGACAATTGGTGAAATTTGAATAAGGGTTCTAGATTAGTTAATACTGTTGTTATCAATGTTAATTCCTGACTCTGATCATTGTACTGTGGTTACACTGGATGTTAACATATGAGGAATCTAGGAAGGTGTTCTAGTTTGCTAATGCTGCCTTTTTGCAAAACACCAGAAATGGATTGGCTTTTATAAAAGGGGGTTTATTTGGTTACACAGTTACAGTCTTAAGGCCATAAAGTGTCCAAGGTAATGCATCAACAATCGAGTACCTTCACTGCAGCATGGCCAATGGTGTCCAGAAAACCTCCGTTAGCTGGGAAGGCAAGTGGCTGGCGTCTGCTCCAGAGTTCTTGTTTCAAAATGGCTTTCTCCCAAGACATTCCTCTCTTAGGCTTCAGCTTCTCTCCAAAATGTCACTCTCAGTTGCTCTTGAGACGTTTGTCCTCTCTTAGCTTCTCTGGAGCAAAAGTCTGCTTTCAAAGGCTGTCTCCAAAATGTCTCTGTAAGCTGCAGTTCCTCTCTCAGATCCTGTGCATTCTTCAAAGTGTCCCTCTTGGCTGTAGCTCCTCTTCAAAACGTCACTCTCAGTTGCACTTCAAAATGTCACTCACAGCTGCACTGAGTTCCTTCTGTTTGTCAGCTCATTTATATGGCTCCAGTGATTTAATTTAGACCCACGCTGAATGGGCTGGGTAACTCCTCCATGGAAATTATCCAGTCAGAGTCATCACCCACAGTTGGGTGGGGTGCATCTCCACGGAAACACTCAAATAATTACAATCTAATCAACACTGACAGTCTGCCCACACAAGATTACATCAAAGAAAATGGCATTTTGGGGGACATAATACATTCAAACCAGCACAGAAGGGTATATTGAAAAGATTAAAGGAGAAAGACCCCAAGAGAGTCAGAGAAAGCAGAATCACGAGAGTAGTGTCCCAGAAGCCAAATAAACAGAATTCAGGAATTCAAGAACAAAGTGATAAATAATATCAAATGCAAAAAAAAGGATAGTTGTATGAGACTTAAAAAGTGTCCATTGGATTTGGCAAGATAACAGTCAATGGTGTCCTTTGTCAAAACTGTTCCAGTGCTATGGTGGGTGCAGAAGTCAGCCTGCAGTGAGTTTGAAGAAGAAATGGGAAGTGAGGAACTGGATAGAACCAGTGTGGACAATTCAAGAGGCTAGGGCTGTAGCAAGAGGGAGATGCAGTGTCAAGAGGATGTTAAGCATCTTCATTCATTCATTCAATTATTCATTTACACAGGCAGGATGAATGGAGAGACCAGGAGAGGAAGAAAATCATGGTGAAGGTTAGAATACTGCAGTTTAAAAGCTGCTGTGAACAGCATTGGAAGGAATCCCCTACCCTGGCCTTATACCATTGTAGGGGGCCTAACAGCCCAATTTGCCTGGGACAGTCCCCGTTTATGTCTGTTGTCCTGCCATTCTGTCTAATTTAGCATTTGTCCCAGGTTTTTCATTTTCTAACAAAACATATATATTAATAGCTGCATTAAAATAAGCTGGGGTTGGTCTATTAGACCACCGTTTCATAATTCCGGTTTCTGCTTTGGTCTCATCTACCAGTTTGGGAGATGCATGTACAGAGAACCAAGTTATCACATTAACACTGGGTTAAATCTAAAAGACAACCAGTGCTAATCTTCTTTCACTTCCAAGTCTTTTTCAGATGTAAGATACCTAAAAACTCCCTCTCAAGAATGGTGTAAAAACAATAGAGAGAATTAAGAAAACCAAAAGTTGGTTCTTTGAAAGGATCAATAAAATAGACAAACTCTTAGCTGGACTGACAAAGAAAAACAGAGATGACACAAATAAATAAAATCAGAAATGAGAGGGGAAACATTACTACTAACCTCACAGGAAAAAAACAGAGTCATAAGAGGATGCTATGAACAGCTGTATGCCAACAAGTTAGAAAACCTGGATGAAAAGAATAAACTTCTAGAAACACACTAACAACCTACAGACTCTAGAAGAAATAAAAGACCTAAATAGACCAATTACAAGTAAAGAGATTGAATCAATCATCAAAAACCTGTCAAAAACAACAACAAAAAAGCCCAGAACCAGATGGCTTCACAGAGGAGTTCTACCAATCATTTGAAGAAAAATTAGTATCAGTCCTTCTCAAACTCTTTCAAAAGACTGAAGAGGAGGGAACATTACCTAACTCATTCTATGAGGCCAGTATCACCCTATACCAAAGCCAGATAAAGATACCACAAGAAAAGAAAATTACAGGCCAATTTATCTTATGAATATAGATGCAAAAATCAACAAAATGCTTGCAAATCAAATCCAACAGCACATTAAAAGAATTATACACCATGATCAAGTGAGTTTTATTCCAAGTATGCAAGGGTGGTTCAACACAAGAAAATCAATTTATGTAATACACCACGTTAACAATACGAAGGGAAAAAACCATGTGAACATCTCAATTGATGCAGAAAAGGCATTTGACAAAAGCCAGCATTGTTTCCTGACAAAAACACTTCGAAAGATGGGAATAGCAGGAAACTTCATCAACATGGTAAAGGGCATTGTTCCAGTTTGCTAATGCTGCTGTTATGCAAAATACCAGCTATGGATTGGCTTTTATAAAGGGGATTTATTGGGTTACAAATAACCTAGGTTCTAAGGCCATAAAAGTGTCCAAACTAAGGCATCAACAAGAGGATACTTAACCGAAGGAAGGTCAATGGCAACTGGAACACTGCTGTCACCTGGGAAGGTATGTGATGGGCGTCTGCTGGTCCTTTGCTCCTGGGTTGTGTTTCAAAATGGTGTTCTCCAGTCTCTGGGCTTCTGTCTTTGCTCCTTTCTTTCAGCTCCTGTTCGTTCTTGCTTCTTTCTCCACAGCATTTCTCTCTAAGCATCTGGGGGAACTCTCTTAGCCTCTCCCGGGCAAACTCTGGCCTTCATCTCTTAGCTTAGCATCTCCAAACATCCTTCTGTCTGCATCTCCAAGTGTCTCCAACATCAGCAAGCATCTGGGTCTAGATTGACTTTAAGCTTCTCTCTTACTCCAGTGAACTAATCAAGACCCACCCTGAATGGCTATGATCCACACCTTCATGGAAATAATATAATCAGTTTCCACCCTAATCAACAGGCTAATCGGTCTGCCCCCAAAAGACTGCATTAAAGAATATGGTTTTTCTGGGGGACATAATATATCCAAACAGGTACAGACATATATGAAAAACTTAGAGCTAACATCATACTCAAAGGTGAAAGATAAAAAGCTTTCCCTCTAAGATCTGGAATAAGACAAGGATGTCCACTGTCAGCACTGCTATTCAGCATTATGCTGGAAGTTTTAATCAGAGCAGTTAGGCAAGAAAAATAAATAAAAGGCATCCAAATGGTAAAGGAAGAAGTAAAACTTTCACAATTTGCAAATGAAATGATCTTATATACAGAAAACCCTGAAAATCTACAACAAAGCTTCTAGAGCTAATAAACAAGTTGAGTAAAGTGGTGGGATATAAGATCAACAAGCAAAAATCAGTAGGGTTTCTATACACCAGTAATGAACAATCTGAGGAAGAAATCAAGAAAAAAATCCATTTACAATAGCAACTAAAAGAATCAAATATCTTGGAATAAATTTAATCAAGGATGTAAAGGACTTGTGCATAGAAAACTACAAAACATTGCTAAAAGAAATCAAAGACCCAAATAATTGGAAAGACATTCTGTTTTCATGGATTGGAAGCCTAAATATTGTTAAGATGTAAATTCTAACAAAATTGATTTACAGATTCAACACAATTCCATTAAAAATTCCAACAGCCTACTTTGCAGAAATGGAAAGGCCAATTATCAAATTTATTTGGAAGGGTAAAGAGTCACAAATAGCCAAAAACATCTTCAGAAGGAAGAACAAAATTGGAGGTCTCACACTTCCTGCCTTTAAAGCATATTACAAAGCTACAGTGGTCAAAATAGCATGGTACTGGCATAAGGATAGACATATTGACCAATGGAATAGAACTGAGAATTCAGAAATAGACCCTCACATCTATGGGTAATTGATTTTTGACAAGGCTGCCAAGTCCACTCAACTGGGAAAGAATAGTCTTTTCAACAAATGGTGCTGGGAGAACTGGATATCCATATGCAAAAGAATGAAAGATGACCTCTAACTCACATCATATATAAACATAAATTCAAAATTTATCAAATGCGGCCTGTATCTCTAAGCCAACTCTGCAAATTAACTTACTACCCTTCCTCCCACATGAGACATGACTCCCAGGGGTGTAAGTCTCCCTGGCAACGTGGGACTGAGAATACCTTCTTGACCAAAAAGGGGAAGAGAAATTAAACAAAATAAAGTTTTAGTGGCTATGAGATTTCAAATAGAGTCGAGAGGTCATTCTGGAGGTTATTCTTATGCATTGTATAGATATTCCTTTAAGTTTCTAGTGTATTAGATTAGCTAGAAGGAAACACCTGAAACTGTTGAACTGTAATCTAGCAGCCTTGATTCTCGATGATGATGGTTTAACTATATAGCTTTTATTGTGTGACTGTGTGATTGTGAAAATCTTGTGACTGACACTCCCCAGATCCAGCGTATAGGCAGATGAGTAATAAAATAAAGACAAAAATATATAAATAATGGGGGGAGGGATAAGGGATAGGGAATGTTTTGGGTGTTCTCTTTTATTTTTTTATTTTTATTATTTTTTGGCAGAGTAATGAGAATGTTCTAAAATTGATTGTGGTGATAAATGTGCAACTACATGATGATACTGTAAGCCATTGATTGTATACTTTGGAAAGATTATATGGTGTGCAAATATATCCCAATAAAATTGCATTTAAAAAAATATACGAAAGACCTAAATAGAAGAATCAGGACTATAAAACCCCTAGAAGAAAATGTAGGGAAGCATCTTCAAGATTTTGTGGTAGGTAATGGTTATTTTTAGACTTTACACCCTAAGCACAAGCAACGAAATTAAAAATAGATAAATGGCACCTCTTCAAAATTAAAAGTTTTGGGCATCAAAGGACTTTGTCAAGAAAGCAAAAATATATCCTACTCATTGGGAGAAAATATTTGGAAACCACATATCTGGTAAGGGTCTAATATCTAGAATATATAAAGAAATCCTACAGCTCAAAAACAAAAAGACAAACAACCCAATTAAAAACTGGCAAAAGACTTGAATAGGCATTTCTCCAAAGAGCAAATACAAATGACTAAAAAGCACATGAAAAGATGCTCAACATCACTAGCTATTAGGGAAAGGCAAATCAAAACCACAATGAGATATCATTTCACACCTACTAGAATGATCATTATTTAAAAAAAACAGAAAACCACAAGTGTTGGAGAAGATGTGGAGAAAAAGGAACAAACATTCATTGCTGGTGGGAATGTAAAATGGTGCAGCCACTGTGGAAGACCATTTGGCAGTTCCTCGAGAAGTTAAGTATAGAATTACTATGTGATCCAGAATTCCTGCTACTAGATATATATCCAGAAGAACTGAAAGCAGGGACACAAACAGATATCTGCACACCAATGTTCATAGCAGCATTATTCACAATTGCCAAAAGATGGAAACAACTCACATGTCCATCAACAATGAATGGGTAAATATGTGGTATATACATATAATAGAATATTATTCACCTGTAAAAAGAAATGAAGTCCTGATGCATATGACAATATGGATGAACCTTGAGGACATTATGTTGAGTGAAAGAAGCCAGAAACAAAAGGACAAACATTGTATGGTCTCACTAATATGAACTAACTATACTGATCAAACTCTTGGAGTTAAAATCTAGAGTATAGGTTACCAGGAGATAGATTGGGGTTCTAGAATGGGGGGGTTGATGCTTAACTTTTAAAGAATTTCTGTTTAGGCTGATGGTAAAGGTTTGGAAATGGATGGTGGAGATGGTAGCACATTATGATGAGTGTAATTAAAAGTACTGAACTGTATAGGTGAATGTGGTCAAAAGAGGAAACTTTAGGATGTATATTACTAGAATAAAAATTAAAAGATAAAACATAAGACTGTACAACACAGTAAGCCCTACTGCAGATGACGGGCTATAGTTAATATTACAGCCGTAAGAATGTTCTCTCATGAACTATAACAATTGTATGATACTAACACAAGGTGATAATAATAGGGGGCATATGGGGGAAAAACCTAATGCAAATGAAGGATGATAGAACTATTTTAATAATCTTTCATAAATTGTTACAAAGGTAACTACTTTTAAAAACTAGCTTTTTAAAGTATTTTTTAAAGTTTTGTCATTAACAAATGTTCCACACCAATGCAAGGTGTTGGTGGTGGGGTGGTATATGGGAATCCTATTTTATGCTTGATTGTTTTGTAAACTCACAACTTTTCTAATGTAAACAGTATGGCATGCAGGGCATTCACCTATAATCAAAGAAGTGCACTCAGACACTAGGGATTAGGGGCAGCTAAGCTTACTCATTCCAGACCCAGGTGGGGAGAGGGAGGACTATTTATCACTGGGTCCCTGGTGTACATTCGGTGTGCCAGCCAGTTGTGCCCACACCACAGCCTGCAAGAGACATGAAACTGCCAGGCCGCCAGTGGATAGGTCAGTGGATAGAGAAAATTATATATTTATGTTTATGTAAAATACGTTCAGGAAATAGAGGCTGAACCGTCAATCTTGCTATGGAACATACAGTGAGTCATCTGGATGCTTTTGCTTACAATGGTTATGTCATTCATTATATCATGCAAATCCACAGCCCTTTATTTATTTTATTGTTTGGTAATGCTTTTTAAAATTTTGCTGTCAACCCTTTCAGCATATGAATTCCAAAAAATGAGTAGAGGCTGCGCTGGGTTTGGGGGTGGTGCTGGGGGGGCCTCCGCTCGATCCGGAAGAAAATCCGCGGGGCCACAGGGCGAAGGTGAAAACCATAGCCGCAGGCGAAAAAGCGAGCGCAAGCCTGCGGGGCGGGGCGACGGGGGCGGAGCCTGCACTGTCTCAGCTCCAAGCGGCGTTGGCAAGGACCCAGTGCCTTCTGCGAAACTCCGGCCTTTCCGCCCGATGCGGCCTCCGCCTCCGTTCTCCTCCTCTTTTTTCCCCCGCCGGCTTCTTTCTCCTCCGCTCCCGCTTCGGCCAGGCCCCGTTATGGCCACCCGCAGCCCCAGTGTTGTGGTGAGCAGCTCGGCCCGCCGCCCCTGCCCGGCCCAGGCCCTTGCGGTTCGCGCGGCGGCGGCGACGGCGTCTGGGTCCTGAGGCGCGGGGTCCGCAGTGCAGGCACGGGCGGGATGACCCGAGGAGCCCTGGGGAGCGGAGGGGGCTGCAGCTTCCTGATTCGGCTTTACGTCACACGAGGGTGGAAGAGGGACCGCAACGGCGGCGCCCGGAGTGGGTTCCTCATCTAGAGAGCCCTGGGGAAGAGGGTTGCGTGGGAGAGGAGAGGCAGAAATGGCGTTCTGGTTGACACGGGCTGCTTCCAAGCATGATATGGGGAGGGGCCAAGGGTCAATTCGGGAGTGATCTGATGGGGTTGAAGGGGTGAGGGCTTTTGCAGAAAAAGCCCTTCTCTTTTGAAGTTTAGGGTATGGTGAGGAGGTCATCAGGGCGCCTCTGTAGAGGGGGCTAGGCACGGAAAACGACCACGTGAGAGGGGATGTTGGTATTTTCATTCCGTTCTGCAAATATAATAATGTTTGTGGGGCTGTGCATTGCCTCATTGAATCCTCTCAACAATCCTGGTAGCGGTAATTATGCCTACCAATTTTCCACGCGAAGAAACCAGTGAGAAGACATTAGGTATTTTTTCTATGGCCTAGAGGTAGCCAGGCCTTGATTCAGATGTGCCTGAGTCTAGATCCCCTGTTCTTTGATTCTGTGGGGATGAAAAATGCGTATCTGGTCCCCAACTGCAAGGACATTCATACCATAACCAGTCTCAAGCATCTTCTCTCCAACCTCCGTGGTTCTTTTTCTTGTTTTCCTGAATGCGCCAGGCTCTTCCGCCTCCCCCCTACATACCTTCTCTGATCTTGCTTACTGAATAGCCCCCCACCCCACTACCACAAGTTATACACCTCAGCCTGCTTTGCTATTATTATTGTTTATTCGATTACCTGATTACCTGTTGACTGTCTCTCCTACTGAAACATAAACTTCAAAAGGGTAGGAATCACCACTAACCCCAGCACCCTACATGCCTGGCATGTAGGACGTAATTTGTTGAGTGAACGGATTAAATAATTAACTATTTGAGCCCCAAGAAATAAAAGGATTCTGTTTTTATATTTGGCATTGTGACTTGACAGTAAAGAGCAGTGCTCTTAGTGGATTCTGGCCTGGAATCCTGTTTGTTGGGGCCATTTACTAGCTGTGTGGCCTTGGGCAACTTACTTAACCTCTCTGGGCTTCATTTTCCTTATGTGTAACTGAGGTTTTAGTTACCTCGTGGTGTTATTGAAAGGATTTTAAGCCTACCCATGTGAAGAAACACCTTTGCACTGTTCCTCACTAGGAATAGCCATCATTGTGTTAAGTTCTTTACATACAGAGAGTCCTATTTAGTCCTCAGAATAACCCGGTGCCATCTGTATAATTATTCCTATTTTACAGATGCAGAATTTTTGGAGCCTCAGAGTGGTTAGCAGACAGACCCTATGCACACATTTATTCAGAGAAGTTAGTTGGACTCAAACCCTGCATCCCTCTCAAGAGTCTGTGCTCTTAAATGTTATGCTGGTAGTAGGTACTCAAAAAATGGTGGTGGCTATTATTTTTATTCAGTTGCTAAGGAAGTTAGATATCATGTTTATACGTATTTGGATGCTTTTGAAGCTCTGGGGGATGATGCCTGCCCCAGTATATAGTGACTAGTGATGACGTGATAAGACTGAACTGTTTGGGTTTTTTGAGCATCAGGATATTCACTGGGTTTTCAGTTTGTGAATTCTTGTTCCTTTTTTTATTTCCTTCCCAGAAATTGTTTGCATGTTAGCAGTAACAAACACATATGTGCTTACTAAACGCTGGCCCTGTTCAGAGCTCTTTATGTATACTAACTGATTTGATCGTCATTAAAAATGGGTGCAGCTCAGAGAGGTTAATACTGGTCAGAGATGATGAATTGGATGGTACAAGTGTTGACTTGGCTTGGGTTAATTTCCTTGTTTATTGTAATTTTAGACAGTATATCTTTGTAATCAGAAATTTTATGTGCAGACCGCAAAAGTGTTTATATATGAAGGCCCTTATTATAGCTGGGACACATAAGTAAGAACTTGTGGTGCCAGTTTTACTGGAAAGTAAAATTATTTCAGTAAATTCATGGTAGGAGAAGTATTGATTTTGATTCTAGACAAAAGGTGGAATATTAATGTTGGATTTCTCAATAATCTGTTTTATTAATAAAAGTACCTATGTAGATTTTATCATTGACAAGTAGACGCAACAGATAGGTT
Source organism: Choloepus didactylus (assembly GCF_015220235.1). Taxonomy (NCBI): domain Eukaryota; kingdom Metazoa; phylum Chordata; class Mammalia; order Pilosa; family Megalonychidae; genus Choloepus; species Choloepus didactylus. The sequence continues at coordinate 44,297,087 of NC_051335.1, read as the reverse complement.
AGAATTTAAGAGCTATGTTCCAGATCTCTGAGGCAATGCAGTCAGATTTCTGGACTGCCCGGGTAAATGATAAATAACCCAGTGCTGTGAATAACCTGTCCTTGGCGGGGTTCCAGTTCAACAAGAAATGACAAGAGAGGGAAAGGTGGATCTGAAGAGAACTCACATACTCATTTGTTTACCACTTCCAGTGCCTCAGGAGTTTTCAACCAAATCACAAATAATTAAAGCATATGTGATTTATATTCATATAGCAAGTTGGACACTGCTATTGCCTGGTAGATTTAGAAGGCTGTACTAATGCATTGTCTTGAGACATGTCAGCTCTTTCAGTTTACAGACTAGGCAACAGAATACAATGACCCTTTAAGCTGGATATTGCTTTAGAAGGGAGTCATTAGTCTGGGTGACTTTGGGTGACAGGTTTATCTTCAGTGGATCTATAACTGCTTTGGATAATTTACAAGTTTGTGGGCTTGTCATATTGGATAAGGGTATGTATTACAAGCTTTATTTTACTGTACCATTAGATCTGTGTATTTATATCTTTTCCACTAGATGGAAAGCTCTTTGATGGCTGAACATTCATAACTGTCTTTGTATCCTCCCACAAAACCTAGTAGAGTGCCTTAATTATGGTACATGCTAAATGCATTTTTATGTAATTGAATATAGTGCGGTCTCCAATCTCTCCAACCCTTCCTATCAAAGCAGTCACTGGATTGTTAATTAATCCATATCAAATGGAGTTATTTAACTTCATATTATGATGTATTTTGACATCTATAAGTAGACATAATAGTATAATGAATCCTCATGTACCCATTGCCCAGTTCTGACAACTGTCCCTGCATGGTCAATTGTAAATTTCTTAAATTACAAACTCCCATGAATATAGCCCGTTTATATATAGTGAGTTATAACAAATTATAACAAAGTTGTGACTTCCTGCCTTGAGTACCTAAATCAATACAAGTTTCATGAATTTTGGTTTTGCCTTTTGAAAAAACTTGTATTAACATGCTTTTTGTGCTTGAAATAAAAATCAACCTTGTGATACTACATGTAATATATAAATCTAATAATTTTGACTTTTTTGTTAGAATTAATTTGATATTTTGACAGTGATGGAAGTCCTATTTTGGGGTACATCCCTGCTGCCCTGCTGATTTGTCTGTTTTCTTGGACTGCATGTCTGGAATGGACTCTGGGCAGAATTCACATTGACTTTGAGGAAGATAAGACTTGAAGTTCTTGGACCACCTGCAGAACCTGTAGCCTGGCACTCAGCCATTTTCACGGAAGCTGTAGTCTTGATCAAGTATTGGGTATCTCAGAGAGCTCTGGGTGGGTCCTGGTTTATGCTTGTGGCAGAGGCAGTGAGTAGTTGGGAGGAACAAATGAGTAAGCTTCAGGGAAGCCATTTTTGGCACTCCAGATATTCTTGATTTTAATGCATTATGAAATGGTGCACTTTCATTTTTGTCGGATAATAGCAGGTATATGCTGATCAGCCTGATATGGATGTTTATTGTATCACCTTACAGATTCTGACAAGGTCTCATTGTCTTTTCCAAAACTTGAACTAAATTTCAATTTATAAATTTATAAAATGTGTAAAAGCAGTATTTAATTGTTGCAAAATTACAATAATCTTGAAATGCCCCAGTAAGTCACACATACATCCTATTTCCATTCTTGTAGTACATGTGTTCTGATATAAGCATGAGTGAATGTTTAACAGGTACATTAGCACTTCATCTTAGAGTATGTGGCATAATATTTTTTCCCCAAAATGAGATTTTTTTTCTGCTTATGTAACTGATGAGTGTTTGTTTAAAAACAAATCAATAATAAAGTGTAGAAAGTTGAAAGTCCCCATTTCCATAGATGACCATTGCTTGCTGTATTTCTCCAACTCCCTCATCTGTTCCTTCCTTTTTTTCCTTCCTCCTTTCCTTTTATTCTTTTTGTCTTACAACTTTGTCTAGTTCATTTGTTTTTTTTTTAATTTTCCCATACTTTCTAATATGTATTTCTAAAAAATACTGCCAAAAGTAATTTCAAAGAAAGACTGTTGGATTTTTTAAAGCAATATTTACTCATTGAAGAAAATTTGGAATATAACGAAGTATTAAGAACTAAATGAAATCTCTGCAACTCAAGATAACAGCTTTTATGATTCTGTTACTTTCTTTTCTCCATGTGTACAGTAATATTTATAGTGCATTTTACCACCACAAGTTACCACACCATCAGTGTTTTTCCATGTTATTAAATATTTTGTGTGCCAGGGACTGCGGATACCAAGACAATCAACATGTGGTCCTACTCAATGTGAGTATGTACTGTAAAGGCATCTTATTAGTTGATCATAGCAATCTCAGACTTCTAGGAGTTTGGGCTTTTAGAAGATCAGTTAGCATTTTTGGGTGTGAATTTTTTTTTTCCTATTGTGAGATGAGAGAGGCTCTTTGGGATGGGGAACAGCAGTTTTTCTTGTTCAGTGTGGTATTTTAACTTGTTAGACTACAAGTCTATGTCTTTTAATTTTCAAACATAGTAAAAGTGAAGAGAATAGTATAATGGATCCTCATATACTCATTACCCACGTTTGAAACGTTTTCAAGATTTTGCCACATTTGGCTTAGCTCTTTAAAATTTTTCTTTCTTCTCTTCGCTGAACTAAAGGAAATCCCATATCATGTCATTTTTCTTATGTATTCTTGAGTATTCATCTCTAAAGAATGTATGATTATCTTATATAATTATAATTATCATCATACCTGCACGGTTAACAGGAAGTTCTTGATATCATCTCATACCTAGCCCTTCTGTAAATTTCTCTGATGGATTAAGGTTTTTTTAGCATCTAAATCCAGTCAAGTGTTTGTATTCCTTAATGCTCTCATTGAAACAGCCACATTTCTGTTTCAGATTAGTGATGATGAACCAGGTTATGACCTAAATTTATTTTGTATACCTAATCATTATGCTGAAGATTTGGAAAGGGTATTTATTCCTCATGGACTTATCATGGACAGGTGAGTAAGATCTTAAATTGAAGATTTTTATTTTCTCTTATATTAACTTCAGATGTCAGCAGCTGTTTTGAGTAGTTGATATTTCAATGTAAACTAGGCCAGCTTGTTAAATAATAGATACTTTACGTTTTTAAAGCCCTCTTTACCAAAAAAAAAAAAAAAGCCTTACTAAATACCCACTGTAAGTTTTGGTATACGAATCTGTAGGGAGTAAAATAAAGTAAATGTTGGAAGAATGATTTCTCCTGAAAAGGGAAATGAGCTGGGGGCTGAGACACATAAAGGAAAGGCCAGACTTTGATTATTATGCGTGTCTAGCTTGAAAATTTCCCCTCAAAAGAGAAAAATTCTCTCCTCTTAGTCTTCTGTCTGTATTCCCTCCTTAGACACTGTCTCTGCACATATACTGTAAGCAAACATGCATGTATACATATATATTTTAACACATGGGTACATAATATCATAGTTCTAAAATTTATTGGACATGTCTCATATCAGTACATCTAGATCCTCCTCATTTATTTTAATGCTTGCAATAGCATTCCATTTTATTGATGTGCCATAATTGATTTCATCAGTCCCATAATGATGGATACTGTCCATTATTTTGCCATTACAGACCATACCAGGGAGAAGATCCTTTAAACACACTTAGGCACTTGTTCAGCTTTATCAGAATGGGAATTCTGGGTCAAGAGGAAGACATTTATTGAATATTTTTGTACTGCCATATTATCCTCCAAGAAGTTGTATCGTAAGTTTATGTTCCTAATGATATATGAGAGTCCCCTTTTGCTCCCAATCTTTTCTAATATATAATCAGAGAAATGTCATTTAATCAGAATCTGCTAATCTAATACGTGAAAATGATATTTTAATTTGCATTTATCTTTGTTTTGTAAAGCAAGGATGGGCTTTATGGGAGCAAAGAAGTTTATGTTA